>NW_012278624.1:0-1491 GCF_000151885.1 Dipodomys ordii
GGAGGCTACAATGCTTGATAAGAAATGTACTCATTATCTTGCCCATGTAATTGTAACCCCTCTGTACAGTATTTTCACAATAAAAAAAAGAAATTCATTTTAATTTTAACCAAGGAGGTAGATTGACAATACAATGAAAAATATATACTATGTAAGCATTCTTTTTTATTTTTGGTGGGTCGTGGGGTTTGAACTCTGGGCCTAGTCGGTGCTGTCCCTCAGCTCTTCAGCTGAAGACTAGCACTCTCTCACTTGAGCCACAGCACCACTTCCAGACAAAACTGTTCTGTTTGTAGCCATGACTACTATATGCAGCTAGATCACTTTATCTTTTCCCGTGTGATATCTGGAGTTTCCTCTGATTCCTCAGTGCATTCACTCTTAGCTCAATTGTCTGTACTTTTAAAATGACAGAATAATGTTCAGGATAATTTAGGCTCCATTAGTGTTTCATGCATACCTTTATTACAGCACTTACTACATCATCCTATAATTTTTTTATTTACATATCTGTCTCTACCACTTGACTTTGAGTTCCTCTAGGGTTTAGGTTATGACTTAACTCATCTTAATATTCCACCTCTTCCTCCACCCCCAACAGCTGAACGCTTTGAACGTAAGAGGCATTTAATGAATGAGCCATCTTTGTAGTAAAGCTGGGTAAACAGGTACACCTGATAGTCACAGATACATTTCTTGAACAGATACTGCATTATAATTATTTCTTGAATTTATGAACAAAAATTGTATGTATTTACGATGTGATGTTCTGAAATATGACTAGATTGTGGAATGGCTAAAACAAGATAATTAACATATGCATTACTTCGTATATTTAGTGGTGAGGATTAAAAATCTACTGCCTTAACAGCTTCCAAGTGTATATTTTATTAACTATGGGCATCATAATGTACAATAGCTCTATTGAATTTGTTTCTCCTTTTGAAATGAAATTTCATACCATTTAGCCGACTTTCCCAGCTACTTTCCATCCCTCCTCTCAGCCTTTACTATCATTCCACCCTCTACTTCTATAGCTTTTATAGATGTTTCAGATAAGACCATGTAGTATTTGCCTTTCTGTGTCTGCTTTATGTCACTTAATATAAATCCTCCAGATTTATTCATGTTGTTTCAAATGGCAGGATTTCTTCCTATATAAAGGTTCACTACTATTCATTCCATTGTATAGGCAACACATACACATTTACTTAGCTTGCTACTTAGCATGAATCTAGATCATGGCTGTTGTGAATAAATGTTAAAACAAATATGGGAGTATGAATGTCACTATGATATGCTGATTTCCTTTTTGTAGGATTTATGTCCTGTATTTGGGGCTGCTAGAGTATATAATGGCTCTACTTTTAATTTTTTCAGGAGCTTCTGTCTTTATTTTCTGTAATATTGCATTTCCACCAACAAGTATCCAAGGCTCCCTTTTCTCTACAACTTCACCATCACTTTTTAAAACCTTTTTTTTTTTTTTTT
>NW_012278625.1:0-2293 GCF_000151885.1 Dipodomys ordii
CCTTGAGCTGAAGAGCTGAGGGACAGCGCCCAGGCCCAGAGTTCAAGCCCCACAACCGACAAAAAAAAAAAAAAAGACACCTAGTACTGAGGCCCTGGCCTCAGTGAGCCTGTGTTCCTCACACCCCTGCCTAGCCCAACAATCTCCAGAAAAAAAAAGTGGACAGTTAAAAACAGGTTGGGGCAGGGCTCTGGTAGCTCACTCCTGTAATCCTACTTAGGAGGCTCAGATCTGAGGATCATGGTTCAAAGCCAGCCCAGGCAGGAAAGTCCATGAGACTATCTCCAATTAACGAAAACCCAAAAATGGTGCTGTGGCTCAAGTGGTAGAGTGCTCACCTTGAGCTGAAGAGCTTAGGGACAGCGCCCAGGCCTAGGGTTCAAGCCCCATGACCAACAAAGAAACAGGTTGGGGGCTGGGAATGTGGCTTAGTGGTAGACGCTTGCTTAGCATTTGAAGCCCTGGGTTTGATTCTTCAGTACCACATAAACAGAAAAGACTGGAAGTGGCGCTGTGGCTCAGGTGGTAGAGTGCTAGCCTTGAGCAAAAGCAGCTCGGGCAGAGCCCAGCCCTGAGTTCAAGCCCCAGGACGGGCAAAATAGAAAAATAGGCTGGGGGCCCAAAACTGACAAGAGCTCCAGACTGGACTCCAATAACCCAGGAGAGCAAATGGGGTGCCTGGTGTACAGGCAGCTACATGTCTGAGGAGGAATGTCTAGCCCATCTTCTGAGAAACCACCAACAAACAGACGTTTTTAGTTGGATTTGGGTGTAGCTCAATAGTACAACACTTGCATGTAAGGGTCCTAGGTTCAATCCCAAGCACCACAGAAAATAAGGGGGACTGAAAGTGTGACTCAAGTGCTAGCGTGTTAGCTGTGAATGAAAAAGCAGGGTGGACACCCCTGTCTGAGTTCAAGCTGCAATGTCACCTGCACGTGCATCATACACACACACAAAACAGACACATACATAACACACGCACACACGGGGACTCAAACCAGCATCACACCTTTTCTTGGGGTCATACATGAACAGGAAGTTGAGCAGGCGCAGTCCAGCCTCTGACAGCCATGGGAACTTGTGCTTGAGGTTGTTGTAGGGCTGCTTTCGCAGGCTGTACTGGTTGGCCAGGGGGAGCTTGGAAAAACCCTGTGGGGGGTAGTAGATAAAGCCACAGTGGGGCCAGGCCCAGACATACAGAGGTTCACGACTGCACAGGGCACCCACCGGCCAGATGTTCTCACTGGGTGTCCCCAGCAGCTGTACAATCAGGTCAATCTGGTGGATCTCAGAAGTGCCAGGGAGGAGAGGCTTATGGGCCAGCAGCTCAGCCAGGATGCAGCCCACAGCCCTGCAGGAAGAGCAGCCAGGCCTCCACACCATGTCATGGTGCCCGTGAGGGGAGGGACAGACAACTGCCAAGCTCCCCACAGGACAAGTGACAAGGGCAGGCCTGCCTTCTGCACACCTGAGTGCAAACACTCAAGCTGCATTCTCATGCTTCCTCTTGGATCCCAGGCAGGCCCAGTCCCTGGGGGCTGGCAAACACTCCGGCCCCACTCCTGCCCCTGTCCTGGAGCACCAGCCAAGCTTACCACATATCGATGCTGGTGGTCTGGGTGGTGGTTCCTAACAGCAGCTCGGGGGCTCGGTACCTGCAGACAAAGGCCTTACTTCACCTCTGGCCAGTCTGACATGCAGCCCAAGCTGAGCCTCCACTGGAAGCGCTAGAGGGCCCAACAGGATTACACCGGGATACACACAGTTACAGCTGTCACTGGAGAAAGCCACAGGCCCTGTGTGTAGAACCACTGGATCCTCAGCACAGACCTATGCCTACCAGCCCAATTTTGGATGGGGCTACATGACAAGAGTGCCTGCGTTAAGATCTTAAGAGTCTAAAGGATTCCAGTCTCCTGCAGCTCTGGCTTTAAAAACAAAGTGCTGGGCACTAGTGGCTCACGCCTGTGATCCTATATTCAGGAGGCTTAGATCTGAGGATTGAGATTCAAAGCCAGCCTTGGGCAGGAAAGTCCACGACAGTTATCTCCAATTAATAACCAGAAAAACTAGAAATGGAGCTGTGGTTAAAGTGGTAATGCACTAGTCTTGAACACAAAAACTCAGAGACAGCACCCAGACCCAGAGTTCAAGCCCCAGGACCAGCAGAAACAAATGATTAAAAAAAAAAAAAAAGTGCCGGGCGCTGGTGGCTCACACCTGTAATCCTAGCTACTCAGGAGGCTGAGATCTGAGGATCGTGGTTCAAAGCCAGCCCGGGCAGGAGAGA
>NW_012278626.1:0-2445 GCF_000151885.1 Dipodomys ordii
TTTTTCTTTTTGCTTATGTGGTGCTGAGGAATCGAACCCAGGGCCTCAAGCATGCAAGGCAAGCGCTCTACCACTGAGCCATCTTCCCAGCCCCCCCCTCCCCCGACCTTTTGCACTCAAGGCTAGAGCTCTACCACTTTGAGCCTCAATACCACTTCTGGTTTTCTGGTGGTTCATTGGAGATAAGAGTCTCATGGACTTTCCTGCCTGGGTTGGCTTTGAACCATGAGCCTCATATCTCAGTCTCCTAAGTAGCTAGGATTACAGGAGTGAATGCTCAGTGCCTGGCTCAGTTTTCCAAATTCTCACCTGTATGTCCATTCTGAATAGCTGGTTTACCTTCTAGACAAGCTTGGCACATATTTAGGACTAATGACAACATTTTTTTAAAAATCCCCAAACTTCACATTTGATTTTTCAAAAATAACATTGAAGGAGCACAGGCGCCAGGGAGGGTCTTACCAGCCTGGTCAGGGATGGAGGCAGCATTCTGCTTTAGGTCCTCTCTCTTCTGTGCTCTGCTCCCTGCCTGGATGTCAGCACCCTGACTTAAGGACTGATTAGAAAGTCAAAGTAGCCCAGGAGCAGAGGGAGCCTGTGCCTGGTCCAGAGGGTAGAACACTGTGGATCTGACTGAGAACAATGTGTTGATTGTTCTTTGTTGGCCAAGTGAGGCTTGGTGCCAACACAGAGCTGGCTGCCTGGAGAAGCTTCCAGTGCCTAAGTGACCTGGGGTGGGGCAGCAGGCCTGGCCATTCTCCTTACCTTATCCACTGCTTGGGGCTGGAGGAAGTGGGAGGACCTGGTGCACGTGGTTAGAAATGTCACTAACTTACGAGGTAGGTTCTATAACATTTCAAGTAATAGAAATTGGCTAAAAGTCAGGCCACTTAACACATAAAACTTGGACAGAAGGTAGAGAATTCACCCCACCCTATGTGCAGATTCTCCCACAGAGAAGAGATATTTCTCCACATATCAAAGTTGTTTGGAGCTTATGACACATGAACTCCAGCAAGGAAGACCAGCAGAAAAATGACTGGATCAAGTTTTCAGTGATGGTGTAAAGCAATCCTCTCCACCTTAGCCTCCTGCAGCTGGGAAAGCACAGGGAAAGCAAACTCCCCTGACAGCGGGCCTGGCTGGGAGGGAGAGTATGGCTTTCTGCCCCATGATCACTGAACACCCTTCAGGGTGAAATTTAGATAGATATTGGTTTCCTGATGGATTTGTATGGAACAAAACCTTAAGTGTCTGTAAACACACAAAGTCATCATGAGCAGTCTCATGGGTAGTGGGATTGCGGGAGAATTTTATTTTGTGTATATTTCTTTGCTACCTTCTTTATTACCTAAAGATCATGAGCATGTTTAAAACTCAGGAAAAATTAAGAATTGTGGGTGGCTATGAACCACAGACCTGGCATTTCCTGTTTCTTACCTTTGTGGGGAATGAAAAGCATAAAGATCATTTTTTATAACATTTTGTTCATGGAGGCTTCTAGAGAGCTACGGGGAGCAATTCCTATTTCCAAGAAAAATATCCAAAAATATCTAGTGCATTCCTCTAGTTATTTAAAAATCCATGAACCCATAAAAATAAATAAAATAGAGACCTGACACTGTTCTTATGTCACTCTGGTAAATTTCTGCCTACTCCTAGTTTTGTTTTCCTGGAAATTATATTATTTTTGGCTCAGGTTTTAGTTCTTTGAAGATGGTAGGTAGACGTAGGCCATGGTACTATCGGCCAGTTTGTGAAGAGGTCCCAATTTGGCTCCATTCATTCATTGTCTGCCAGCTTTTGACCTTTTACTGCATCTTAATCTCCATCCAGTATAGCAGAGCTGCAGTACACAGAAACATTAAGTAACCAAAGCCAAACAAAACACAAACCAAATGAGAACTCTGCGGGTTTGCTCAGACTAACATTGCCCTTCCTCTCATTTTAAAGATGATGAGACAGAGCTTTGTAAAGGCTCTGGAGTCTCCCCTGTATTATGCAGCTCTGTGACATTTCCCTAGGGCTGATTTAACATGGCAGTGCCTGAGGATGGCTGGTGACACCATGTGTATTAGCACAGGTGGGAGGGACTTCCTATACTACAGACATGCTTTCTTCCTCATCTGACCTGCCAATCACCAGTCCCAAGGACACAATTTCAGAAGCAGCCATTTATTTGGGAAACCAAGTGGACTGACTAGTGTCATTCATAATCATCTTCCACAACACTGTTCTTTCCTTCTTTTTTTTAAGCATAAAAATTAATTGTATAAAGGGCATGTAAAGAATTAACTTTGGGGCTGGGAAGGTGGCTCAGTGGTAGAGCGCTTGCCTTGCATGCCTGAGGCCCTGAGTTCGATTCCTCAGCACCACATAAGCAAAAAGAAAAAAGCCGGAAGTGGCGCTGTGGCTCAAGTGGTAGAGCGCTAGCCTTGAGCTGAA
>NW_012278627.1:0-2405 GCF_000151885.1 Dipodomys ordii
GCGCTTGCGCCTTGCATGCATGAGGCCCTGGGTTCAATTCCTCAGCACCACATAAGCAGAAAAAGCTGGAAGTGGTGCTGTGGCTCACTCAAGTGGTAGAGCGCTAGCCTTGAGCTGAAGCGCTGAAGGGCAGTGCCCAGGCCCAGAGTTCAGGTCCCATGACCAGCAAAAAAAAAAAAAAAAAAAGAATCACTTTTGTTTTAGAGGAGCTATTCTACCACAATCTAGAACACAACTTACATGTTTCAGGAAAAGGTATGTAAAATTAGCATCAAGTCTGAAAATAAATTTCTGCTTAAGAATCATTGGGAAGTTATCGTACCAAACCCATTAAAATACCATTGTGCCTTACATAGCTAGGAAATACACATGATTTAAAAGAATCCCACTGCCGGGCACCAGTGGCTCACACCTATAATCCTAGCTACTCAGGAGGCTGAGATCTGAGGATCATGGTTCAAAGCCAGCCCGGGCAGGAAAGTCTGTGAGACTCTTATCTCCAATAAACCACTAGAAAACCGGAAGTGGTGCTGTGGCTCCAGCGGTAGAGCGCTCGCCTTGAGCTGAAGAGCGCAGGGACAGCGCCCAGGCCCAGAGTTCAAGCCCCACGACCAACAAAATAAATAAATAAATAAAAGAATCCCACTGAAGAGTACTCCTTTGAGATCTAAATTTGGAGTATAACACTTAGAACTTGAAATTTTTGCATTCCTGAGTATACTTCAGTTCAAGCCAAAATTGCAGTAAAAACAATTTTGTAACAATGAAAAATTAAGAGTATTGAGACATTCAATATAATATAAAAAATTTACAAGTTGTCTTCCAATCAACAGAAGGATTGCTTATGGTAAGTTCTTTTATTCGTACTAGACCATACAAACTAGAAATAGTATTATTCTGTGAGAGCTGAAGGCTTCAATGTATTTTCAATCAAGAGTTAGATTCAGCCAGGCACTGGTAACTCATGACTGTAGCGCACAAGCCTTGAACTCAAAAGCTCAGGGACAGCACCCAGATCTCAAGCCCCAGACCAGAACAACAATAACAACAACAACAAAAAAATCAAACTGGAAGTGGCACTGTGGCTTAAAGAGGTAGAGCACTAATCTTGAGCAAAAAGACAGGGACAGCACTCAGGCCGAGTTCAAGCCCCATGACCGACAAAAAAAAAAACAAAAAACATTATTTGACTTTTTCTGTAATGATTATCTCCTATTCTCTTAAAAGTAGCAATGTGAAAAAGGTTAACTTTTCCTAGTAGTCTACTTAGAAATACAAATAATCTTAGAACTATGAAAATAAAGATATTTAACGATACCTCCCACCCAAACAGAAATTAAAACTGACCTGTGCACATCAATGGTTTCTATCAAGCGAACGGTTACCCATGCCCACAGGAGAATCACATGATCGCACAGCAGTACAATCCCAATGAAGAAGCCAGTTCCCAGAATCAGCGTTTCCAGAGGGTGTGCGTACTCAGCTTCCATGCCAAAGGGAGCCTAAAGCAGAGCAAAGCAGTCCTCAGCACACTGCTGGGGTTATGGTCACCTTGCTGGGTTACCCTCACGCCCAACCGTGTGCTATTACATGTTTCCATGTTGCAGCCAAGGTATTTTCTAGATGCGCTTGTATTTACTCCATAGACTGAGTAAAGGAGACTCCACACATTTACTTATCCTATTTTATAGCTTTACAAAATTATTGCATTGGCAATGTTATCTAGTCATATGTATATAGTTTTCAATAAATGTATCTCTTTAACAAAAAAAAAGTCTAGGGATATAAAGGACATCTTTAGTGTTTTAGAAGGTGGTAAGTAATTGACATGAATGCTCATTTTTTTATTTATGTTTGTGGTTTGTATGTCAAGAGATCCTTGATTGTTACATGTTCAGTAAGTTGTGCCTCTTTATACATGGTTGTTTCCTGAGACTCTACTTATCCACTGTCATCTACTGTCTGAAAATTTAAATGAAAATTCCAGAAACAATCCACATGGTTCAAATTGCGTGTCATTCTGGGTTATGTAATAAAATATGATCTGCCCTCCCAGGGTGTGAACATGGCTTGCACAAGGTATCCACACCTTATACACTAACCAGGCCATTAGTTATTTAGCAGATATCACAGTGGTGACTGGGGCGCTCAGGAGCTATCCCCTGGCATACGGACAGAATTGAGCTGGGTGCTGGTGGCTCATGCCTGTAGTCTTGGCTTCTCAGGAGGCTTGAGATTTGAGGATCACAGTTCAAAGTCAGGCTAGGCAGGAAAGTCTATGAGACTCTTTTGTTGTTGTTGTTGTTTTATTCTTTTGGGTCCGGTCGTGGGGCCTGAACTCTGGGCCTGGGTGCTGTCCCTCAGCTCTTCAGCTCAAGGCTAGCGCTCTACCACTTGAGCCACAG
>NW_012278628.1:0-2977 GCF_000151885.1 Dipodomys ordii
CATTTGAATACATATCTTAGGGTTCATTTCCCTAACATCACCTTATCTGACCTTTTCTGCTTGACTCAGACATATACTAGATATTGCAAATAAAGGAAACCATGGGACCTATGTTTCTTTGGGCCTGGCTTATTTCACTTCACATAATTTTTTCCAAGACTTTCCATTTCCTAACAAATGGGGCAATGTCATTCTTTCTGATGGAGGCGTCGAATTCCATTGTGTATATATACCACATTTTCTTGATCCATTCATCTACTGAGGGGCATCTGGGTTGGTTCCATATCTTAGCTATAGTAAACAATGCTGCAAAAAAATATGGAACGCTTCACGAATTTGCGTGTCATCCTTGTGCAGGGGCCATGTTAATCTTCTCTGTATCGTCCAATTTTAGTATATGTGCTGCCAAAGCGAGCACATCTATGAGACTCTTATCTCCAATGAATCACCAGAAAAACTGGAAGTGGTGCTGCGGCTCAAAGTGGCTCAAAGCTAACCTTGAGCAAAAAAAGCTCAGGGACAGTGCCCTGGCCCTGAGTTCAAGCCCTACACCCGCTCAAAATAAATAAATAAAAGTGCTATACCGGAGGACCAGCATCCCCGAGGCAAGAAGAAGTCTCCTATGAAGGCCCAGGACAGCTCACAGAGACCTACAGGTCACTCTCAGAGAATTTCTTTGGGTCCAAGCCAAGCCCAGGGGAGTCCTGAGGAGTGGTAAACACTAGCCAAAGAGTGGCTATAATGCAGCTGAGAGAAGAAGTATCTTTCCTCATGCCAGACTGTCGTGCAAACTCCAAGGAGGCAAATCTAAGAAGCCTGATGACCTGGACACACTTTGCCAAGTCCTACAAGGACGAGACTGGACCCAGCAATGACATTTGGCTTTGCATCCCTTCCTTTGAATCCTCGGGTTGTATTATGATCCAGTTTAGAGATGGAAAGCTGAGACTCTACACTGCAATCACTGGTGTTTGAGAGACAGAGTGAGGATTTGTTGAGCTCAGGCAATCTGGCTGTAATATCTCCAGGACCTCACTGGAGAAGGGAGTCAAAATGAGAAGCTGGATGTGGACTCCATGATGAGGTAGGCTTGGTGATTTTGAGGAAGGTTGCTGACTTCCCCTTTGATATGGAAGGTATGGGGTGCAGCCCACTCACATCTTTGTCCCCCGCTCTTAGCCCAGCAGCACTTCTGCAAAGAAAGGTTGGGAAACCGACGAGGCTCAGAGAGTTAAATGGTTTCTACCCACCAAGTGGACCACCATCATCACCATGTATATCTGCGAGCTTCAGGCCTAGCTCTCTTTCAACCAGGTAGGTCCTGAGTGAGTCCTGAACCAGGAGGACCTCCTCTTCCACACCCAGCGTGGTCTCACTAGTGTGAACAGCATGTCGCCCAGGCCCACAGGCTCCTCCAGCCAAAGCCCCAGCCTGCGAGGTAAAGAATGACATTTACAGCAGAATCCTCCGCCAGCACTGAGATTCAATTATGGTCATTATGGTGCACTTAGGAAAACCAGGGAGCAGGCTAATACATTTTAGAAAGATTGGCAACAACAGAGGTTGAATCAAAACGAGTTTTCTACTTAACCCTCAGTTAAACAGAAAATCCATTTAACCACAATGCAGCACCTATCTTCCTAGCCTCCAACTGCTTTTTACTTTTCTCTTCTCTTTTTTTTTAACTGTCTGCCATTTAACCTTATATTTTTATCACCCAAAGATGCCTGAGCATAAAAAATAAATTCACTAATGGAGAAAAAAAAATGTCACAGGCCCTCATGGGTTTATAGCTCTGGATATGTGCACATCCTTAACCAGGCTTCCTCCACCATGACAAGAAGAGCTCCCTTCTTGCTGTCATCTATGCCTAAGACACTGGGGTGCAGCAGGAAGCCGCTCGGTGGACCCTAGAGGAAGTGCTAAATCACACCTCCCCGCTGCACAGCAAAGCAAACATCTGCAGCCACCCTAGGCTACCAGAAGGAGACTGCCTGGAGAGGTGGGGCCTGGCTGGGCGGGATGTTCCCAGAGAAGTCCTGCAGGGACTCAGTGCCATCCAAATGTGCTAAGCCACAAAGCAGAAATCAGAGTTAGCAGAGGAGGTATGGTGGAAAGACAGGAAGGTCCAAGTTAGGAAGAGAGCTCCCTAGGAAATAAGACAGAAAACCTATAAGCCACAGGGTTTTCTCCAACACTGAATAAAAAAGCATTAACTACAAGATCTGGACTGCCCCTGAATGCCCCATGTGTTAAGGGCTTGACCCCTGGCTTGGCACTGTATGGAGACAGTGGTAGAGACCATAGTACTTTAAGAAGTGAGGCCTGGTGGGAGGTTTTCAGGTCATTGTGGGTGTGGCCATGAAGAGGAGCTCCCCCCCCCCCTCTCTGTCTTCCTTCCTTCCCCCCCTCCCTCCTCTCCTCCTTCAATTCCCTCTCCCGCCCCCCCCCCCCCCCCCCCCCCCCCCCCCCCTTTTCTTCTTTCTCCCTTTTGCTCTGTGGCTATGAGGGGAGCAGTTTTTGTTGTTTTACTTTTTGCGTTTTGAGTTTGGTTTTGTTTTTATTTATTTATTTTTGTCAGCCCTGGGGCTTGTACTCTGGGCCTAGGCTCTGTCCCTGAGGTCTTTTACTCAAGGCTAGCAATCTACCACTTTGAGCCACAGTTCCACTTCCAGTTTTCTCTGGTTAACGAGAGATAAGAGTCTCCTGGGCTGGGTGCTGGTGGCTCATGCACGTAATCCTAGCTACTCAGGAGGCTGAGATCTGAGGATTGAGGTTCCAAGAC
The DNA here is from genome assembly GCF_000151885.1 of Dipodomys ordii. Taxonomy (NCBI): domain Eukaryota; kingdom Metazoa; phylum Chordata; class Mammalia; order Rodentia; family Heteromyidae; genus Dipodomys; species Dipodomys ordii. The sequence goes on from NW_012278628.1 coordinate 2,786, forward strand.
AGCCCGAGCAGGAAACTCCATGAGACTCTTATCTCCAATAAACTACTCAAAAAAGCCAGAAGTGGCTCAAGTGGCAGAACTCTCACTTTAGCAAAAGAAGCTCAGGGACAGTGCCCAGGCTCAGAGTTCAAGCCCTAGGTCTGGCAAGGAAGCAAAGAAGGAAGGAACGAAGGAAGGGAGGAAGGGAGGGAG
>NW_012278629.1:0-2758 GCF_000151885.1 Dipodomys ordii
GACCCAAAAAAAAAAAAAAAAAGCAGAACTGGCTTCCAATCATCCATTAGAGGTTCAAGACTAAATAATTAAGAACCACCCAGATCAACTCTTAAAAATAGGCATTAAAAAGGCAAAGGGTGCTGCTGGGAAGGTAGTTCAGTGGTAGAGTGCTTGCCTAGCAAGCACGAGATCGTGGGTTCAAATCTTCCATACCACATAAATAAAATATTTTTTAAAGGCTAAGGGCTGGGGGCCTGGCTCAAGTGGTAGACTGTTTGCCTAGCAAAGAAGATACCCTGAATTCAAACTCCAGTTTTTTTAAAAAAAGAAATCAACTAAGAATGAAATGGTGGCTGGGAAGGTGGCTCAGTGGTAGAGTGCTTGCCTTGCATGCATGAGGCCCTGGGTTCAATTCCTCAGCACCACAGAAGCAGAAAAAGCTGGAAGTGGCACTGTGACTCAAGTGGTAGAGTGCTAGCCTTGAGCTGAAGAGCTGAGGGACAGCGCCCAGGCCCAAAGTTCAGGCCCTACCCACAACCAAAAAAAAAAGAATAAAGTAGGTAGGGTAGGGTAAGCCATGAACTTGGGATGTTTAGTCAGAAGCATGGGGCAAGAATTCCAGGAGCTGGTGGCTCATGCCTATGATCCTAACTACACAGGAGACTGAGATCTGAGGATCCAATTCAAAGCCAGTTCTGGCAGGAGAGCCCATGAGACTCTTATCTCCAATTAACCCCCAGAACATCAGAAATGGCACTGTGGCTGAAAGTGGTAGAGAAATAGCCTTGAGTGAATGAGCTAAGGGTCATGCCCAGGCCTTGAGTTCAAGCCCCTGACCAAAAAAATAAATAAAAAAGGGGGGAGGGGGCAAAGGCTAGTGTCCATCTTCATTCTCTTCCCATGAGAGAGAACCTTCTCCAAGCCTGATGATTCAGGGCAAAGAACAATGCTAGCCAAAATGGAGACTTGGGGGGGCAAATGTCAGGACCACAAGCCTGCCTGAGTCAGTAGGACAAGTAATCAGGTCCAATCAAACCAGAGGTAAGTGAGGGTAAGCGAGACGGGGAGGAGGTCCCCTTTTGTCTGGATCTAACAGGAGGCAGATTGTTCTAGAGCCCTGGCAGAAAGAAATGACTGATAAGTTTATCTGAGGAAAACGGCCAGTAGGCGTGTTTTTGGGTTACAACCAGATTTCCCAGAGGCCAGTTCCTTCCCTGGTAGGGCTCTTTACTCCAGCACTTTGTGGATCTTTTCATACATGCCTGGCATAAGTCCATCCCCCAGGCAGCTAAGCCAAGCATTTACACCTGGGTTCCTAGGAACATAAAAGTCTTAATCAGACAGGAACCCCACAACAAAGGTGTTGGTGGAATGAATTAAAAATATCTTTCTGCTAGGTGGACACATGTGTCTACTGCCCCCTCTCTTGACTACATTCCACGAGGATAAAATAGTCCCCCAAGGTCAATTTTTGGTAGTTATTATCAGAATACCCGACCAATGGCCTTGAGCACTGGACAAACACCAGATTAAGTACAGTCTGTCTGGGCCAGCAGAAGAAGCAAGAAAGGCTGAATGACCTATTGGTTTGTTCTCTCTCTCGCTTTCTCTTTCTCCCCCTCACTCTCCCTCTCCCTCCTTCCTTCCCTTTTTCTCTATTTCTTGTCAGTAATGGGGCTTGAACTCAAGGCCTGGGCATAGTCCCCTGAGCTTTTGTGCTCAAGGCTAGTGCTCTACCCCTTGAGCCACAGCACCACTTCTATTTTTCTGGTGGATAATTGGAGATAAGTTTTTCTCGGAAGCCAGGTGCTGGTAACTCTTGCCTGTAATCCTAGCTACTCAGGAAACTGAGGTCTGAGAATGACAGTTCAAAGCCAGCCCAGGCTGGAAAGTCTGTGAGACTCTTCTCTCCGATAAACCACTCAGAAAACCAAAAGTGGCACTGTGGCTCAAGTGACAGAGCACTCACCTTGAGCTGAAGAGCTGAGGGACAGCGCCCAGGCCCAGAGTTCAAGCCCTACAAACCTTCCCCCCCCCCCAACAAAAAAAAGACTCTCACAGACTTTCCTGCCCAGGCTGGCTTTGAACCCACATCCTCAGATCTCAGCCTCCTGAGTAGCTAGGATTAGAGGCATGAGTCACTGGCGGCTGGCAACATTTAATTTTTTGTTTGCTCAGTTTTTTGTTCTCTAAGATAGTATCTCTATATTGCCCAGGCCATAAATTCCTAGGCTCAAGTGACCCTCTTTCCTTAGTTTGCTAAATTCTAGGACTATAGGCAGGCACCATTTCCTGAGGTTCCCTTATAGCCATCTTTAGGTGAGTTAACACAAGGATAAAGAAGCAAGCAAAAACCAGGAACAGGTAGCTCACACCTGTAATCCTAGTTACTAAAGAAGCTGAGATCTATGGGAAGCAGTTTGAAGCCAGCCAGACTCTTACCCCCAATTAACCACCAAAAAATGGGAAGTGGTACTGTAACTCAAAGTTACAGTGCCCAGGCCCTGAGTTCAAGTCCCAAACCACCACTATCAACAACAAAAGAAATCAGGCAAGGTGGCATATATGTGTTATCCCACCACTCAGGAGACCAAGTCAGGAAGATTATGAGTTTGAAACCATACTAGGCTGCATAGCAACTTCTAGGACCACTTTGGTCTATGCAGGTCTATTTAGACTCTCCCTAAAATGAATGAATAAATTATTATTTCTTTTTTTTGGGGGGTCCAGTCGTGGGGCCTGAATTCTGGGCCTGGGCGCTGTCCCTCAGCTCTTC
>NW_012278630.1:0-1012 GCF_000151885.1 Dipodomys ordii
GCCATCCCAGAGGGGCAGTTCATTGACAGCAGGAAAGGGGCAGAGAAGCTGCTGGGCTCCCTGGACATTGATCACAACCAATACAAGTTTGGCCATACCAAGGTGAGAAAAGTCAGGAAACAAATTAATGAAAGGAAGAGGACTCTTATCTTTTCATTACTCATCTCTTGACTCTATCCTATCAATCATCTTTGAGATATTCCAGAACCACATGCTACCCTTCCCCTCCAAGTAGCCCTCCCTTATCTTACCTCCAGCTGTCCCTGGCCTCTTCCTTCCAAGTCTTTCTTACATTGCGGTCCTTCCTAAGGTAATCCCCCTGCCTCTTTTCCCTCCTGCCTTTTCCTAGTCACACTCAACATGCACCTTTTCTGCAGGTGTTCTTCAAGGCAGGGCTGCTGGGGCTGCTGGAGGAGATGAGAGATGAGAGACTGAGCAGAATCATCACTCGCATCCAGGCACAATCCCGGGGTGTGCTCTCCAGAATGGAGTTCAAGAAGTTGCTGGAACGCAGGTGGGTATCTCAAAAGGAGGGTTCCAGCATCTCTGAGGTCTGGGCTTGTTCAAGAGCAGAATCAAGAGAAAGATTTCACAGTAAAGCAACAAGAGACCAATTAAAGGGGGCTATATGGACAAATGAGAGTCTGCACAGGGGTCTCAGGGAGGCTGGGATGGATGAGGGAAAGGAGGTATTACCTAGGAGTCATGACATCAGATAGAAAGGAGTCAGGAAGGCTCTCTTTCTCTCTATAGAGACTCCCTGCTGATTATCCAGTGGAACATTCGGGCCTTCATGGGGGTCAAGAATTGGCCATGGATGAAGCTCTACTTCAAGATTAAGCCGCTGTTGAAGAGTGCAGAGACAGAAAAGGAGATGGCCACCATGAAGGAGGAGTTTGGACGCATCAAAGATGCACTAGAAAAGTCCGAGGCTCGCCGCAAGGAGCTGGAGGAGAAGATGGTGTCCCTGCTGCAGGAGAAAAATGACCTGCAGCTCCAAGTGCAGGCGGTG
>NW_012278631.1:0-1067 GCF_000151885.1 Dipodomys ordii
GCTGTGGCTCAAGTGGTAGAGCGCTAGCCTTGAGCTAAAGAGCTGAGGGACAGCACCCAGGCCCAGAGTTCAGGCCCCACGACCGGACCCAAAAAAAAAAAATCTGTAGTCTGGTTCATGATTGCACAGCTCAAAGCTGGTAGGGCCAGGGGACTCATACCCCATGATGGCAAAGTTGGTGGTATCAGGAATTCCTTTCTGTATTTAAGATGGAAAAATGTTCATTGGTATAGTAACAGGTAAGCATCTATTTTTTTTCCCTTTACATTCCCCACCTCATTTTTGCCAAATGTTTTACCTATTCAACATAAACAGCTTGAAATGAGATGAGTCTATTACTCAGACTTTAGTGATAAGTAATTTTATTTAAACTGATTTTTATTTTTTATTGTTTAAACTAGTTTTTTTGTGGTGTTTATTTACGTTAAAAAATTTTTTTGGTTGGTCATGGGGCTTGAACTCTGGACCTGAGCACTGTCTCTCAGCTCTTCAGCTCAAGGCTAGCGCTCTACCATTGAGCCACAGTGCTACTTCCTGTTTTTTGGTAGTTAATTGGAGGTAAGAGTCTCACAGCCTTTCCTGCCTGGGCTGGCTTTGAACTGTGATCCTCAGATTTCAGCCTCTTGAGTAGCTAGGATTACAGTTGTGAGCCACGGGCACCTGGCACTAGTTTTTGTTTTGTTTTTTGGGCTTTTTCTGACCATCCTGGAACTTGAACTCAGGGTATGGGCACTGCCCCTGAGCCTTTTTTGCTCAAGGCTAGTGCTCTACCATTTGAACCACAGCATCCTTTCCAGCTTTTTATTTTATTGGCAATAAGAGTCTCATGGGGACTTTTCTTCCCCATTCTGGCTTCAAACCACAATCCTTATATCTCAGCTTTCTGAGTAGCTAGGATTACAGGTATGAGCCACCAGTGCCCAGATAAACTAGTTTTGTGTGTGTGTGTGTGTGTGTGTGTGTGTGTGTGTGTGTTTGAGAGAGAGAGAAAGAGAGAGAGAGAAAGAGAGAGAGAGAAAGAGAGAGAGAACGCATCAAAATTTGGAAGTTTTATTTAAAATAGAGAA
>NW_012278632.1:0-1282 GCF_000151885.1 Dipodomys ordii
TATATATATATATATATATATATATATGCCTATTCCAAGATCCAGAGTATAAAACAAATCTCTGGGCATTTTCCCTCAGGCCCCCAGTGCCTCAGAACCACCTCCTGATTTCCCTTCTCTTTCCCCTTTCGTTTTCCAGCTTTTCTAGCTCCTACTTTTTTTTGGCCCTGGGTCTTGCTTCTCCTTCTCTCCTTGGTGGCCTGTTGGATGCCCCAGTGGCTTAGGTCTTGCTGCCCAGCCAACCAGACCCAGGACAGTTGCTTTGAGACTGCAAGCATGCTCCCAAGCCCCAGGTCTCCACTCCAGGGCTGCCAGTTAGTATGTGCACAAGGCAGGCACCATCATTTCCCCCCATTGATTAGCTGTCCGCCCTCAAAGTTTCCAGAGGAGCAAACAAGGACACAGGGAGATTAGCATTCAGGTCGTCATCTGGACTCCAAACTACAAACACCTGCATTTTCACACCCAAAGATTCCACACAACCAACCCAGAAAACAGGAAGCCACAGGCTAAGATCCCACACTCACACTCACACCTGTGGGAAAGAAGAGACCTTTCCCAAAGGCATCCAGCACACAGCCAGCACCTTCCAATTTGCTTGGTTCCTTACCATGTCCACTGTTTTGCTCATCTTCTCAGTGGTGACTTGTCTGGACCATTCAGCTGGTATATAGACACCTATGACTCTAAGCCAGATATGTTGGGTTTTCAAATCATATGTCCTTGCTCTGTGTGTGTGTGTGTGTGTGTGTGTGTGTGTGTGTGTGTGTGTGTGCCAGTGCCAATACTGGGGCTTGAACTCAGGGTCTGGGAGCTGTCCCTTAGCTTTATTTGCTTAAAGGTGGTGCTCTATTACTTGAACCATAACTCCACTTCTGAGTTTTTAGTGGTTCATTGGAGATAAGCATCCCATGAACTTTCCTCCCTAAGAAGGCTGAGATCCTCAGATCTCAGCCTCCTGCGTAGCTAGGATTATAGGTGTGAGCCACTGGTGCCTGGTGAATTTCCTGTGAGCCAGGAATCACACATGTAGGATTGCTTTCCTGACTAAAAAAAAGCACAATATAAAAAACTATATTTCGGGCTGGGAAGGTGGCTCAATGGTAGAGCGCTTGCCTTGCATGCCTGAGGCCCTGGGTTCGATTCCTCAGCACCACATAAGCAAAAAGAAAAACGCCGGAAGTGACGCTGTGGCTCAAGTGGTAGAGCGCTAGCCTTGAGCTGAAGAGCTGAGGGACAGCGCCCAGGCCCAGAGTTCAGGCCCCATGACTGGACCCCCCCA
>NW_012278633.1:0-1509 GCF_000151885.1 Dipodomys ordii
AAAAAAAAAAAAAAAAAGGCCAGGTATGGTGGTGAAGGTCAGTAATCTCAGTATGTGGGAGGCTGAGGAGGATTTTGAGGTCAAGGCTACCCTGGCATACATACACAGTAGTTCTGTGCTAGCATGGTCCATGACTCAAAAAACTGAAATGGTAAAGCACTGGCCTCGAGCTGAAGAGCTCAGGGACAGTGCCCAGGACCCAGAGTCCAAGCTCCCACGACCCACAAAAAACAAAAACCAAACAAACCAACAAAAAACTTAGCCGGGTGCTGGTGGCTCACACTTGTAATCTTAGCTACTGAGGAGGCTGAGATCTGAGGATCTCGGTTCAAGGCCAGCCTGGGCAGGAAAGGCTGTGAGACTCGTATCTCTAATAAACCACTCAGAAAACCAGAAGTGTCACTGTGGCTCAAGTGGTAGAGAGCTGGGGGGCAGTGCCCAGGCCCAGAGTTCAAGCCCCACAACAGAAGTTCAAGCCACACCAATAGCACAGGAAAACATCAAAACTGAAAAGGAGCACAAAGCACAGCCCAAAGGGGTGGGCTGAAAAGAAAAGGCCACCCTGCAGGGAGATCTTAGTGAGGCAAAGCCAGACATCACTCACAAGGGACCAAGGACCTGCAGGACTTGGCCTGGAAGCCACGCCCCTAAGTGAAATGAGCCAATCACATGAGGACACATTCGGGCCATTCCACCTGAATGAGGTGCCCAGGTGTCAAATGCAGAAGAAAGTGGGACAGAAGGGCAAGAGGGCAGAGATTAGTAATTAATGAGAACAGTTTCATTTGGAAAGATGGGAAAGTTCTGGAGATGGAAGTTCTAGTTGCACTGTGCCTCCCACCACTGAACCCACACTTGAGAATGGGGGACGCTGCTGGCCTCTGGTGGTTCACTCTAATCTTAGCTACTCAGGGGACTGAGATCTGTTTTGTTTTGTTTTTGGTCCGGTCGTGGGGCCTGAACTCTGGGCCTGGGCGCTGTCCCTCAGCTCTTCAGCTCAAGACTAGCATGCTACCACTTGAGCCACAGCGCCACTTCCGGCTTTTTTCTTATGTGGTGCTGAGGAATCGAACCCATGGCCTCATGCATGTAAGGCAAGCGCTCAACCACTGAGCCACCTTCCCAGACCCAAGGGACTGAGATCTAAGGATTACAGTTCAAAGCCACCCCAGGTAGGCAAATCTAATTATCTATCTCCAACTAACCAGCAAAAAGTTGGAAGTGGTGTGGCTCAAGTGGTATAGCACCATCCCTGAGTAAGAAAGAGAACAGTATTACAATATATATACTTTTTTTTTTGGTCCAGTTGTGGGGCCTGAACTCTGGGCCTGGGCGCTGTCCCTCAGCTCTTCAGCTCAAGGCTAGCGCTCTACCGCTTGAGCCACAGCACCACTTCTGGTTTTCTGGTGGTTTATTTGAGATCAGAGTCTCACGGACTTTCCTGCCTGGGCTGACTTTGAATGGGGATTCTCAGACCTCAGCCTCCTGAGTAGCTGGGATTACAGACAT
>NW_012278634.1:0-1511 GCF_000151885.1 Dipodomys ordii
TCAGTGGTAGAGCGCTTGCCTTGCATGCATGAGGCCCTGGGTTCAATTCCTCAGCACCACATAAGCAAAAAAAAAAAAAGCTGGAAGTGGCACTGTGTCTCAAGTGGTAGAGCACTAGCCTTGAGCTGAAGAGCTGAGGGACAGCGCCCAGGCCCAGAGTTCAGGCCCCACGACCAGACCAAAAAAAGAAAAATTTGGAACTGAATAAATCAAAAATAGTTTTGATGCAACTAAAGAATAACTATGTGTCAACCTACACATTTTTAAGAATGTGTTCATATCAGACTTATTTTTAAGTCTCAAATTAGAAGCAACTAAATATTCATTAATAGAATAATAGATAAATTATGTTATGTTTGTCAGATCCATGCTGGGCAAGAGTAAAAGTAATGGATTGAACATTCTAAAAATAACACCTACCTATATCTAAAGCATGATGCTGAGGGAAATAAAGTGACCAAAGAGGCAAATTATATATGGATTTATTTATATAAAATCTAGACACAAAGGAAAACATCTATGGTGAAACAAGATGGAACACTGAGCTTGCAATAGGGATTCCTCAAGATAATTAACTTATTCTGTATTTCTTTTTTAAATTACATTTATTTTTATTGTGAAAATGCCATGCAGAGGAGTTACAATTACATGAGCAAGGTAATGAGTACATTTCTTATCAAGCATTATGCTGTATTTCTTAAAGATATAAGCATTTGCACAACACATCAATATTCTGGTCATAGTAGTATCATGGTTGTGTGCACTCTAGGTAAATTATATCTATTCAAAACAGTAAAAACGAAGCTTAAATGTGCTTAATATGAAGAAGTTGACAGTTGTATTTTAAAATATATGTGGAAGTGTGGAAATAAAATATATGTGGAAAAGGATTTTACTTACACAAAACAGCATTAAAAGTAATTTGTAGGGCTTATATGTGTGATTTTGTTGTTGTTGTTGTAGTGTGTGTGATGGACCACAGTGCCTGTGCATGCTAAGCAATCACTGAATCTCTGAGATAATCCCCTAAACCACATCTGTGACTTTTAAAAGGTACTTATAATTTATCATGTCCCAGTGTATTTTGTGTGTGTTTTTTTTTAACATACAGTGTGTTTATAGGCACATTCCAGCTACCACAAAAGAGGGAAACCATATAGTCTATGGTTCTTTGAGTCTGGCTTACCTTGCTTAATATAATTTTTCTCATCTTTCCACCTCCTTACAAATGGTATAATATCATTCTTCCTGATGGAGTCATAGAATTCCATTGTGTATACATATCACATATTCTTTTTTTTTGGTCATGGGGCTTGAACTCTGGGCCTGGGCGCTGTCTCTCAGCTCTTCAGCTCAAGGTGAGCACTATACCACTTGAGCTACAGCACCACTTTCAACATATCGCATATTCTTGATCCATTCATCCACTGAGAGGCATCTGGGTTGATTCCATATCTTAGCTCTGGTAAACAATGCTGCAGTCTACATGGTTGTGCTGGTAGCTTTAGTAT
>NW_012278635.1:0-2485 GCF_000151885.1 Dipodomys ordii
AGAAAACCGGAAGTGGCGCTGTAGCTCAAGTGGTAGAGCGCTCGCCTTGAGCTGAAGAGCTGAGGGACAGCGCCCAGGCCCAGAGTTCAAGTCCCACGACCAATAACAACAAAAAAAATCTGCTCTTCTAAATAACAAGACATCTTTATTGTTGTTGGTTGTGGGCCTTGAACTCAGGACCTGGGTGCTGTCCCTGGGCTCTTTTGCTCAAGCCTAGCGCTCTACCACTTTGAGCCACAGCACCACTTCTGGTTTTCTGGTGGTTAAATGGAGATACGAGAAAAGACATTTTTAAAAATTCAAATCTACATTTAGAAACCGTGTTTAACAGCTGTGCAGAGGGGTTTGCATCCAGCATGTCCGTTTGTGTGCACAGTGCCTCTCCACATAGCCATCACTCTCTCCCCATCTGCTCTGAGCCCACCCATTCCCTCATTTTCCTAGTTCTGTAGTCCACACTTACTACAGAATAAGTGCAGAGGCTTCATGCATCGATGAGACAAGCCCAGCCCAGTGGAGTCCACATGTGAGTGCTTTCATACGGTGGCGATGCGTGGCTTGAACTCTACTTCCCTTGGGTGGCCTTGAGCACGTTCTCTATTCTTCTGACTCCTCCCCTGTCACACGGGCTTCATGATGCCCCAAACTTTCCTAGGATTGGAAGCAGCCGTGCTAGAGGAGCATCAGATGCACTGAGAAGTTCTGAGACCGTGGCACACTGCCTGGCACAGGGAAGTGCTCAGCCACGGCACCACGGCACTGGCAGAAATGAGGGCTGGGGGCTCCTGTGCGGAGATAGACATAGCTGCCATCTTCCTCAGCGAAGTGCTGTGGGCACGGCTGAGCTGAGCTGGCGGGTAGCCCTGTGAAGGCCTCTGGGCTTTGTTCCAGGCACCGGGGACTCTTGAGGAGGAAGGGCTGAACATGACGTGTGCAGAGAACAGGGGCTGCTCAGGTGTGCACGCTCCTTCCTGGGTGAGAAGCTGGGATGCAGGACTCGGGGGTCCACCCACCCCTTCCTTCCTCAAAGGGAGACCACATAGTTTGGGGGCTGGTCCCCCACTTCCTAGGTCACCAGTTCATCATTCCCCCCGCTCCCCGCCCCCAGGTTATCCACACCGGGAGAATGCCGTGGCTGTCCTCAGCAGTAACCAGCTCCTGCTATAGTTCTCACTGTTGATGGGTCAGATCCAGGTCCTTCGTTAGCGCTTGGCTTTAGTGACCTGAGCCAGCGTGCAGGGCTTTCGGAGCGGCCAGCCAAAGAGTTCACCAAGGCAAATGCCATCCTGGTGGCTTTTCCAGCGGCCTTGTAGGCCCTTTCCTGGTGGTTACCTGTTGTATCCAGCGTGTGTTTTGGTCACGTTACCATGGCAACAGATATGGTTGTCCCCATTCCCTGACTTTCCCCTGACTCCAGACTCACATGCCATTTGTTCTTCAGGAACCCATCTTGCTGGTGTGTTGTCAGCTGAGTTCATCGTGTCCTACCCAATTTGGTGAGATTCTTTTGAACTTGAACTCTGGGCCTGGGCGCTGTCCCTCAGCTCTTCAGCTCAAGGCCAGTGCTCTACCACTTGAGCCACGGTGCCACTTCTAGTTTTCTGTGGTTTATTGGAGATAAGAGTCTCACAGACTTTCCTGCCTGGGCTGGTTTTGAACTGTGATCCTCGGATCCCACCTTCCTAGGTAGCTAGGATTACAGGTGGCAGCCACTGGCGCCCGGCAACTTTAGATTCTTCATGTCCATGTGTGGAAGACCGCAGAGTGTCTCTTCACCTGTGACCTTGACCTTATCTCTTTCTGGGAAGGCCCCGTTCTGTTGACTTCCACAACTCATGACCATTTCAATAGGGTTCTTTTTGCCAACAATACCTGACTTTCTTTGTTTTGTTTTGTTTTACCTTCTAGAATTCCTTAAAGATCTCAACTCAGCCTCCGTCTTTGGGTCTCAGCTTTGGCTTTCTCAGCAAGACTGCTGCCCGTGGGTTATGTAACTCTCTCCAGCAGATGCTTCACCGGTTGCCGAAGCTCCCTTGGCGTGACCTCTGGAGAAATCCACATGGATGGCTGGAGCATGGGCAAGTCTGAGTTATTGAGTTATTCTGCTCCCCTAAGCTTTTTTTTTTTTGTGTGATATTCTTGACTTTAGAAAATGGCTTTAACTTCAGTGTATATACTTAAGGTGGACACCTTTTGTCCATTTTCGGTCTTCTTTATATCCATGCAGATACTAAGCTTGTGGCAAATCAGCTTCTAGTTGTTTCTCAGTGACAGCCTCTGACTTCCATCCCCCCGTGCTTTCCTCTACATAGAACTTGGGGTTTGTACCTGAGCAAGTTCATCTCCGTGCTTTTTCTCTCTCCTCTTACTCTATTGACCTCCATTGTCTTGCATGCTGCAGCTCTAAAGCAAAATATTTGTAAAAAGTTATTTTGCTTAACTACAGTAACAATTGGCCCATCAAACTAATAAGACGTGTGTGTGT
>NW_012278636.1:0-2056 GCF_000151885.1 Dipodomys ordii
GGGCCTGGGCGCTGTCCCTCAGCTCCTCAGCTTAAGGCTAGTGCTCTATCACCTGAGCCACAGCACCACTTTTGGCTTTTTTCTTTTTGCTTATGTGGTGCTGAGGAATCGAACCCAGGGCCTCATGCATGCAAGGCAAGCACTCTACCATGAGCCACCTTCCCAGGTGTCTCTTCAATTCTTAATCTCCAATTAACCAGCAAAAGCCAGAAGTGGAGATATGTATCAAGTGGATAGAGCACCAGCCTTGAGTGAAGTTAAGGGACAGAGCCCTGGTGCTGAGTTTGAGGCCACGAAGAAATAAAAGCAAAAAGAAAAAAATCATTTAAAATGTGAAATTGTGTTTCATGGATTCATTTTCTTACTTCTCTGAGCTATATTAAAGGAAAAGAGATCCAGTGGAATAAGTTTCAAATCTCAGATGCTCATGGTTTTTAATCTCTTGAAGTCAGTTATACAGTATTTCAGCCAAGCCTAACATATTAGTAAAATTCTTAAATTAAGTATTTTTTACTTTTAGTAAAAATAGTCTGCCTAAAGAATAGAATATTTTTCTAGGTATCAGTGGCTCACAACTGTAAAAAAAACTCCTCAGGGAAAAAAAAACCCAACAACTCCTCAGGATGCTGAGATGAGGATTGTGGTTCAAAGTCAGCCCAGCCAGGAAAGTTTGCGAGAAACTCTTATCTCCAATTAAAAAAGTGCAATTAGAGCTGTGGCTCAACTGGTAGAGCACTAGCGTTGAGCAAAAAAAAATTAAGCCTCAAAACTGGTACCAATAAATAGAAAAAATATTTTGAGAATAACTTTGATAAAAGTACATGAAATACTCAAAATATGCTTAAAATGACTTAAATTGACTTTTTCCTAATGTTGTATATAAACAAATGATCATAGAGTATCATTGCCCAGAAGGGTGCATGGATATGTTGTAGACACTTTCCATCATTTGTTATATTTCTGTCATCTGAATGATTTGAGTCGGGCGCTGGTGGCTCACACCTGTAATCATAGCTACTCAGGAGGCTGAGCTCTGAGGATCACTTTTCAAAGCCAGCCTGGACAGGAAAGTCTGTGAGCCTCCTATCTCCAATTAACCACCAGAAAACTGCAATTGGTGCTGTGGCCCAAGTGGTAGAACTCGCCCTGAGCTAAAGAGTTCAGGTGTTGTAAGGTAAATCATCCCAGAAGCCACATTTTAAAACAGAGAATATTGTAGTCTTTAATACAATTAACAGGCTGCCGGCTGCCAGTTGTTACAAAGGCCTGCAGCAAGCAAATACATACATCACAGCTAGGAAACATGCTAAAGAGGAAAGAAATAACAAAAACAATACCAACAAGCCAATTCAGCTCCAATGGAGAGCTGAATTGGGACTCCTCGATGACTGGAGACGAGCCAGGACACAGGACACAGGATACAATCACAGCCGCTAGGCTGGTCGGGGCCTAAATAGGTCTGCACAGCGGGCAGATCCTCAGGAAATTCCCAGTCCCAGGCACTAGACTGACAGATTTAGTAACCTATCAGCCAAGTGCCTGCTCCTGCCTCCAGGGATCCGAGTAGGCCCATTACCTGGGAGGCAGGTTATGTGGGGGGGGGGGGCAGGTTTCCTTTCCCCCAGCTTGAAAACAAGATGCCAGACCCTACCATCTACCATGTGGCCAATATGGCGCCGGCAAGACCTGGCCTCCTTACTTCACAGGGACAGTGTGCAGGCCCAGAGTTCAAGCCCCATGAATGACCAAAAAAAAAAAAAAAGATTTGAGATAAATCTCATTATGAATTTTTAATAAGTAGAACTTTCTAGGTGTTACTTGGAAGTCCTTTCACTCTTAAGGTTTAGGCAAATGTAGTCTTGTGCCTTTTTGATACTCTGTCTGTGTTATTAAAATAGCAAACTTAGGGGCTGGGAAGGTGGCTCAGTGGTAGAGTGCTTGCCTTGCATGCCTGAGGCCCTGAGTTTGATTCCTCAGCACCACATAAGCAAAAAGAAAAAAGCCAGAAGTGGCGCTGTGGCTCAAGTGGTAGAGCACTAGCCTTGAGCTGAAGAGC
>NW_012278637.1:0-1993 GCF_000151885.1 Dipodomys ordii
AGTTCATTTTCAACATGACAACTTGTACTTTTCATTGTTGCAACAGGTCCACCTGTATCCTTAAACGACTTGTTTTTCCCCATCTCCTCCTAAAATTATACTGACATCAAATATAGTGAAAGCAGGGGTTATAATGTGGGGGAGGGACATACAAAGCAACAAAGAAATAATCTGATAAATGCGTTAGAAACAAATAATGCTTGTTTTTCTTAACATGAAACTTCGTGTGTTTTAAAAAGTTTATTTTAAATAAATTTCCAGGAATTTTTTTTGTTGGTATTGAGGTTTGAACTCAGGGCTTCATACTTACTAACCTAATGCTCTACCACTTTAGACATGCCTCCAGCCTAGTTTTGTGCTGCTATTTTATAAATAGAGTCTAGTGAGTTTTTCTGACTTGGCTAGCCTGGATCCTCAATCCTCTAGATCTCAGCCTTTTGAGTAGCTAGGATTATAAGTGTGAGCCACCAGTGCCCAGCTTCCATGAAAACTTTTTACATTTATTTCTTAAAACATCTGTGTTTACAAGCATTGCTCTGACAAGTCCCTGAGTTTTCTTATTGCCCTTTGTAAACAGTTATTGCTGATATGTCACAAACATGCATAAGGCCCAGAACATATTCAGAATGAGTCACAAGTAGGCTAAAAACTCATTTGTTGGATGTGGTGGTATACTCCTGTAATCTCAGCCCCCTGGAAACTGGTCAGATAGATCATGAATTTTAGGCTAGTCTTGGACTAGAAAGTGTGATGTCTCAAAAGGCCAAAAATTAAGAACTAAAAACCAAAAGACATTCATACCCAGGAGTAGCCTTGCTGAAGAAATGTCAGCAGAATTGTGCATCAAGATTTTTCAGGAAGGCTTCACTGCTCAAATTCCCTTCTTGAGCCGTGGACTTCCAAATTAATTTGTATGTCAATCCTAGGTCTGCAGTCCTGGTACTCAGGAGGTTGAGACATGAGGATCATGATTGGAAACAAGCCCAAATCTGTGACACTCTAATCTCTAATTAACCAGCAAAAAGCCAGAAGTTGAAGTGTGGCTCAAATGGTAGAGCTTCAGCTTTAAGCAGAAAAAGCCCAAGTGAAAGCTCAAGGCCCTGAGTTCAAGCCTCGATACTGACACAGAAACAACAACAACAAATACCTCCTTTTGTGGCCATCAAGAGTTAAAAACAACCACAAAATCCATCTGAAAAGATGTGTGCAGTGGCCCTTGCTAGCTTAGAAATGGGGCTGGTAGCATGAGCTTGAGGGCCCTCCAGCTATCCTAGACCAAAAGTTCGGCAGCGACTCCTGGCCAGGCTAGGTTCCAACTGGAAGTAAGCCTCTAGTTTCTCCATTTCTGTCCTGCTAGTGATGAATGGTGCTTCTGCATGTTTTTGGTTTCTTGAAATCTGTTTTTTCTGTAAGCCACTTGAATCTCATTGGTGATTTTGGTGTGGTGCTATGCCATGTACCCAGGGGGTTATAATACCAGGAAATATTTATGCTGAAATCACACTTGAATGCAGTAATTGTTTGTTATATTCTCTTTGGCATTGCAGCATCTCCAGGCTCCGGCACCTGCTTAGCTGCTACGACTCCAGTGAGTCCGTGTTCCTGGGAGAGCGGTATGGCTATGGCCTGGGCACTGGTGGATACAGCTATGTCACCGGAGGAGGAGGGTGAGCATCATCCTCTTGCAGTGTCATGGAGCGATGGCTCCACGATCCCCAGACAGACTAAAGCCCCTTTAGAATATGTAGCATTTGCATACAATCCCTGCACCACCCTCCCATAGACTTAGATCATCTTAGATTACTTAAAACAATGTCAATAGGGGCTGGGAAGGTGGCTCAGTGGTAGAGCGCTTGCCTTGCATGCTCAAGACCCTGGGTTCGATTCCTCAGCACCACATAAGCAAACAGAAAAAAGCCGGAAGTGGCGCTGTGGCTCAAGTGGTAGAGCGCTAGCCTTGAGCTGAAGAGCTGAGGGACAGCGCCCAGGCCCA
>NW_012278638.1:0-1894 GCF_000151885.1 Dipodomys ordii
ACGTCGCTGGTGGCCCAGTCCCTGGGGCTGCTGATCGGGGCTGCCTCCACGTCGCTGCAGGTGCCAGCCACGAAGCCGTGGGCCGGGCTCCCCGGGGGGGGGAGGGGGGGGGGGGGGAGGCGGGCTGGCCCTGGCTGCTCCCACGGGGCTCAGCCCCACCCTACCCCACCGCCCTTCTCCTTAGCTCTGCCCTGAGTCTGCCGGGCAGCCCAGCCTGGCCCGCTTCAGGGAGGAGGGGCGCTGTCCTGGTCAGGACTGCTGACCTCACAGCAGGGGGCGGGGTATGGGGGTGTCTTGAGCATCTTGTGGCAGGAACGCTGTTTTACAAGAGAGGATCAGAGAGGCAAGGCAATTTCTCAGGGTCCCCCAGCCCATGGGTGTGGGGTGCTGCATCTGGAGGTCCTTCCCAGCCCCACACAGTGTGCCCTTGCTCCCACCCACCCCCAGCTTCCCCCCCCTCCTCCAGAAGCCTGCTCTACCCTATCCCAACCTTCAGCCCCACAGCCTCTGCAGCTGTTTTCCCTCTGCCATGCCCAGGGCCGCTTGGCCTGACCTCACCCCCCCACAAGAACATGGTTCCTCCGTGTCCCCCAAATGTGAGGGCTCCCCAAGTCCCACGCTGGGCATCATGAGCGTCTGGGTTCATCTCTGGAGCCCACTAGTGGCCAGTAAGGATCTGGGGTCTGCCACAGGGGGAAAGAGGGTGCTCCAGAGGAGTTTCTGGAACTCACCTGCCCGCAGTCCTCACCTCTCTCCACACCCTGGTCCCCTGACAGCTGGTCTGGGGCCCACAGTGCCAGCCACCTTGTGACGCATCAGACCTTCCCTCCTCTGAGCCCACTGGGCTGCTCCCGCACGGGGTCCAGCCCTGGGTCCCTCACAGCCCCGCGGGTGCTACCCTATTCTTGACCTTCCCACTGCCCCCAGCCCACCCTCCCTCCTTCCTTCCCTCCTTCCTCTCCCTATCCCTCTCTCTTCCGGGAGGCTGAAGCTTCTATGCTTCACCTGTTCACACACACGCACACACACACACACACACACACACACACTCCCCGAGGACCCCGGAGCAGATGCTGGATTCCAGACACAGGTGCTCCGCGCTGACAGAAGTGGCTGAGCCCAGGGTCTGCGCCACCTCCCCCCCCCCCCACCGACCCATCCCAGATGCTGCCCGAGGAGTGTCGCTGCATACCATACAAACACACACAGAAAACATACTGCCTCTGTGCACAACACA
This sequence comes from Dipodomys ordii, assembly GCF_000151885.1. Lineage (NCBI taxonomy): Eukaryota > Metazoa > Chordata > Mammalia > Rodentia > Heteromyidae > Dipodomys > Dipodomys ordii. The sequence goes on from NW_012278638.1 coordinate 1,238, forward strand.
CACCATACACACGCCACCCACGTGTATTATACACACCACACAGTACATGCGATCCAGACATCACACATACATACACAGCACGTCACACAGGTGTGCATTGAAGACACAGGTACCATACACTATGCGCTGTGTACACATCACATACACACACACACACCAAACAGCCACACTGAGCCACCCGCATAGGATGGGCACAACACTGTGCACACATTACACAGCACTGCACAGTGCACAGTACCACACACAGGCCCACCCCTCACTGCTGCAGCCACAGTCACTGGTGGTGATTCGTTCCCAGGTCCTCTGGGCCTCCTGCTCGGGCGGTGTCCACACCAGCTGCTAGGCCGGGCCGCAGGCAGGAGGTGCCCACTGAGGCCGGCGCCCCTGGAGGGCGCTGTGGGGAGCCCACAGGTGGCTGGAGGAGGGGTCTGGAGGCCGCCGCCGTCCTGGCACCTGGCGGCAGCACGGGGGTCCCTTGGGACCTCGTTCCAGCTGACGACCCCGCAGGGTCCCCGGGTGGACATGGCGGGCTCCCTTGTGAGTTTGGTGTGTCTGCCCCGCTCTAGGTGGCAACGTTTGTGGGTCCCGTGACAGCCATTCCCGTCCTGCTCTTCTCGGGCTTCTTCGTCAGCTTTGACACCATCCCAACCTACCTGC
>NW_012278639.1:0-1106 GCF_000151885.1 Dipodomys ordii
GCATGCAAGGCAAGCACTCTACCACTGAGCCACCTTCCCAGACCCAGTCTGTGTCTTTTAATTGAAGAGTTAAGATTATTTACGTTTTTGTTATTATTGAAAGGTATGTGCTAATTCTTATACATTTATTTGGGCTATTTTGCTTAAATTAAGTATTCTTCATTCTTTCTCCAATTTTCATCTTAGAAGTATATGATTCAATGAATTAACATGCTTGATTCATCCCTAATTCTCCTTTGTTTATTCTTATCAAATTTATTGTTTCTCTACTGGTCATGATTGTGATTGTTTTTCTTCCAAATCTCTACATGAGATTCCTTTAAGTATCTTTGGCAATGTTTATTTAGTGTTCATGACTTACCTTAGCTCATGCTTATCTTGGAAGGACTGTACATCTCCTTTGATTTTAAAAGATTATTTGGCATGATATATTAGTTTTGATTGACAGTCATTTACTATTAGGACTATAAATAGATCATTCCATGCTCTGTTGGCCTTTGAGATTTTAGTTGAGAAGTTTTATGTGATCATAATCAGTTTATCTTTTGGGGCTTCTCTCTGCAGCTTATAATATTCTTTTTTTTTCTGTGATCCTGGAATTTTTACTATAACGACATTGAAAGATTCTTTTCCAGCTATAACTATTTTGGGTTTGAAATGAGTTCTGCATATAAATATCTATATCTTTCCCTAGAATTTGTAATCTTTCTGCTATCTTGCAGAATGAGTTTCCCATGTCTTTGGTATGTATCCCTTCTGCCTCTCCTGCAGTGTGTTGGGAACTGACAGTAAAGCTCCACAGTAAAGGTCATCTTGACCCTTGTGCTTGCTTGAAGGCACACACAAGAAACTGGCTTACTTGATAAACACCAGGTGCCCGGGATTGTTTTGCTATGTCTGTAGAGTCTGTTCTACATTTGACTAGTTGATTTTGTCTTGTTTTTATTGCGCTTTTTTTTTTTACTAAGCCTAAAAAAATTTTTTTTTGGACTATAGTAACCTTATGCTACTTCTTGACTTCTAACAGTATATGTTAGGGAAAGTTAAAAATAAACGGGGCTGGGGCTGGGAAGGTGGCTCAGTGGTAGAGCGCTTGCCTTGCATGC
>NW_012278640.1:0-6087 GCF_000151885.1 Dipodomys ordii
GGGGAGGAGGAGAAGGAGGGGGAGGGAGGGAACAGGGACCTAGAAAGTCAACATTCCCCATGCAAAGCTGATGGGGTCTCCCTATTTTACCCACTTGGGCAAGTCTGAGGTGTTCTGACACCTGGTCCCGTCACTGCCCATCCCAGCCCAAAGGAAGAAGCACTGTCCCCTGTGCTGGTTTGTTTTGAGGTTCACCAGGGGCTTTGCTTCCTTCAGGGCTGTCATCTCTGCTTTAGGAAGAAGATGGATGCATTGTCTCCACCCATCTCCCTGCATGATCCCCGCCGCACCACTATTACTGTGGCCCCATCTGCCCAGCCTTCCCTCTTTGTTTCTCCCTCAGACCCAGGAAGTTTGTAATATCTGGTCCGAAATTAACAGAGAGAGAGACAGAGAGAGACACAGAGACAGACAGAGAGACAGACAGACAGACAGACAGACAGAGAGGCAGGCAGGCAGGCAGACAGACAGAGACAGAGACAGAGACAGAGAGAGCAGGAGGTACTAAAGGTTTCAGTTCATGAGCAATGATTTGAATGCAGAAATGGAGCAGGGGAACAAAGTCAGCCAGAGGAGGTAGAAGCAGAGGCAGAGCTGTTACCAGCACGGAAATGTAAGTTCTGATCAAAGCTGCAACTGGGAAGAAAACTTGACAGAGAACTGGGGAGGGAGGTTAGCAGGTTCCTAGTGCAATGTGAACCCTGCCTGCGTCCTGTGGCCACTTTTTTACAGATAGAACCAGGCTTTCAGGTAAGCATCCTCTTTCATGGTTTCGTGAGCTTCTATTTTTAGGAGACAATGAGGTGAGCAATCCATGTGGCCATCAGCTCATTCTTTCCAGTTTTCTGTATTTGCAATACATCCAACATTGCTACAGTAATCCTATTCATACACAAATCTATGTATACTTACGGCTAGGACTATATTTTTCAAACACTCTTTCATGTATTTTAGAAGAAATAGGTGATTCCCCTTTGGAATACCAGGTAAATTGGATTTTGGTTATTATGTAAGTTCTAATGAAATAATTTGTTATTACTTCTTTGAAATACTCCATACATGTGGATGTAAACTGTTGCATAATGTAATACTGAGACTAAATGGAACCCTTCTATTGAGTTTTCATTTCTGAGTGTCAATTAGACTTTTGTGCAAAGAGGCACTGTTGAATTCTTTCCCTGTGACTCTCACCTGAACGCTCATCTTGGCAGCCTCCAGTCTATTCTGCAGGAGATCTTCCTGTTGTTTATTTTCTCCAGTTCTGGAAACCAAGAGTGGATAGTGGTGTGTTTAAGGCTAGTCAGAAATAAGGAAAAGTAAAACCAGAGCAGAAGCAGAACATAGCAAGCAGCATGGAATGAAGGCAGCAATGTTCTGGATTCCTCTAACAACCAGAAAGCCCACCGTTTTGGGAGAAATAGAGCCAACACAACAGAGAGGAGGAAAAAGGGTTGGAATACAATCAACTCCAGATAACATGGCAAACCACTTGGGATAATGGTCTGGTGGACCTGCATTCAATGCTAGAAAGCCAGGCAAGATCATATTTGCATACACTATGGAAACAAGAATTGTATGCGATGCCCCATACACCAACAGCACAGGAACATGTCAACACAAGGAGGAGAGACACATAGGAGAAAAGAGTCATTCCTCACAATCACACAGCATGGTTCACTTGCCCAATGTAGTGTTCAGAACTAGAAATGGAAAAATAATAATGAATAAGTAGCAGAAACTCTCAAAATCTCATGGCTCTTTAGATGCCAATGTACCCCTATCATTTCTTGTTGCCAGTATCTGCATCTCTCTAATTTGTGTTCTGGCCAAACCCAAATAAGGTAATCTTCCCACAGGCAGTGGACACCAAAAGTAGCAGGATATATCAATACTCTCGTTATGAATGGCTAAGGAGGGATTCTTTTACTCTGTAAGGTTAGAAGGAAGGCAGAGTTGGTGTGATCTTCTGTAGTGGTAGCAGACAAGGTCGTCTGGAAATCATTACTGAAATAAAGTTTCCCAGCACTGGTCCAAGCCTCAGCAGGGCAGAAGTGGCTTCAGTACCACCATGATTGTGGTTGCAGTACTCTTTGCAGATGGAGTCTGATTTCCTCATAAAGAGAGCAAAGGAGAATGGATGTCATGATGACAAACCAGACTGTCATCCAAAGAAGAGCTACTTGGGCTGACAACTCCCCACTGGAACTCAAGGCATTTCAGAGTCTGAAAGCAGCCAAGCAAGGATCAGATTGGCCCAGCCACAAACAAACAAATATTATTTGAAGAAAAAGCAAATGTTTAGGGATGTGGCAATGAAGAACTTATGCCTAGCCAGACACCCTTAGGTTATAAAGCAGGTAAGTCTAGCTGCCTCAATAAGAGCACCTATCCACCAATTAATTACTCCCCTGAGTTTGTAAACCAATATTGCAGCTTTCTTTTCTTTTAGGCAGGCTAACTTGAAGCTTTGCTTTTGCCCTGGTCTCCAATTTCCCTAAGGAAATAAGCTCTAGATGACAGTATATAAGTAGCTGGACTTGGGGAAAGACCCTTCACTCTGCTACAACAACCAACCATTTCTTTCTTCCAGTTCTTGGCTAACCTGTTCCATATCTGCCTTCAGACTGCTAGAACTCTGATTTTCAGTGCAGGGACTGGAGCCCCTGTTTTCTTTCTGGCAGCTGACCCCCAGGTCATTCTCAGTTCCTAGAGTCCACCTTTTGCTCTCTAGCCAGAGAAAACACCACTGTGAAAGGACTTGTTTGATATGGTCAGACACACTTAGAAAATGTCTTTTTCTTAAAGTCACCTGATAAGAGAGTAAGAGGAATTCTTTTTTTGTTTTAATTGCAAAGGTATTATAGAGATGGGTTACAGTTACATAAGTAAGGTAATGGGTACATTTATTTTCCAACAGGGTTAATCTCTTCCTTGTTTTCTCCTGTCTTCCCTCCCCCCCAGATCTCCCCCACCACAAGTTGTAAAGTTCATTTCCAATAGCATCTAGTGAGTATCGCTGTTGCATTGGTTCATCCTTTGTCCCACCATTTCTGTGATTCCCCTTCCCTTCCCCAAATCAGATAAATTTACATACAAGACACAGGATACAAAAATGAAAAACATTGACCACAGGGAATAAACCAAAAGGGGAAAAAGAAGCCAAAGATAACTACTGACTGCAGACATTACAGACTCTCTCTCTCTCTCTCTCTCTCTCTCTCACACACACACACACACACATACACACACACAACATCTTATACCTCTTGCTTCCATATCTTCGAGTTCATTTCAATTACCATAATTTTATATGGTCATATGTACATAGCTATGGAGTTCTTGTAATCCTTTACTAGGCCCACCATAGGTGTTTACTAATTACAAATGAGGAAAACCATGGAGCCTATGTTTCTTTGGTCCTGGCTTACTTCACTTAATATGATTTTTTTCAAGTCTTTCCATTTCCTTACGAATGGGGTGGTGTCATTCTTTCTGATGGGAGCATAGAATTCATATATATATATTTTTTTTTCTTGATCCATTCATCTACTGAGGAATATCTGGGTTGATTCCATCTTAGCTATGATAAATAATACTGCAATGAACACAGGTGTGTTGGTAGTTTTACTGTGGCCTTGTTTGTAGTCAGTTGGGTAAATGCCCAGGATTGGGATTGCTGGATCCTAGGGGATCTCTATGTTTAGTTTTTTGAGACTACACATATTACTTTCCAGAGTGATTGAACAAGTTTATTTTTCCATACTGCTTTCTAAGTACATACTCCATCCTGATTTCCAGAGTGCTTGAACAGGTTTACATTTCCACCAATTGTGTAGAGGTGTTCCCTTTTGCCCACAGGCCTGTCAGATCTGTTATTTGTTTTCTGATAGTGGCCATTCTAACTGAGGTGAGATGGAATCTCAATGTAGTTTTGATTTTCATTTCTTTCCTGGCCAGAGATGAATTCTTTCAGCTTTACTTACACCAGTGTTCGAATAATCAGAAGCTAGGAAGCCTGGAGAGCCAAATCAGGATTCTACAACAACAGCTTTCATTTTATTTTAAAAGTAGATTCTGATGATGATTTTCACAACTCAGTAAATACACAAATAATCATTTAACTGTGAATTTGAAGCAGATGGAGTTTATGATATGCAACTTCTGCCACAATAAAGGTTTAAGCATTGCTTCCTTATCCCTTAATTTACTTAGTCTTTAAAAATATCAAATAACTGTAAAACAGTTGCTATTACTCCCATTTTTCAGGCAAAGGAACCAAGAGTCACAGAAAGAAAATTCCTGCAAACATAAAGGACAAATAAAGAGAATTCAATGTATTTTTTGACAGCACCCATTCACCTATGCATTGGCAATTTTTGTGAAAATGTAAAACAATAACAGGATTTTTCATTTGTTACCTAAAACCAGACTTTATTTTAAGATGTAGATTATATTGTGGATAATTTTATACATATTTCTTAGAATCACACTGAGTATTTATGATCAATTTTACACAGTTAATATTTAAGAAAATTCGTTATAACTACCAGATTTCCTTTCCACATTATCATTTACCTGATAGGAAAGTTGGAGGGAGGCAGGGAGGAAGGAAGAAAGAAAAGGAGGGAAGGAGGAAGGAGTAAAGGAAAGGAAGGGAAGGAGGGAAGAAAGAAAAGAGGTAGGAAAGAAGTAAAGACTGGAAATATGAGAGGAGAGGGAAGAGAGATAATGATAGGGAAATGGGGGAAAAAGAAAGAAGAGAGGGGAAGGAGAAGGGAGAAGGAAATGTGTGATTAACAACAGAATAAAAACTTCAAAGAAATTATATAAACACAGAAGAAAGTCTAGAATGAATTCCACTGTCCCACATTAGATCTGGACTAATTTATACTCTACACATTTTGCCTGAGAGTATAAAGTCTCAAAAGCACCACGTGAACAGCCACAGCTGTTATTTCCACTTCTTCAGACACTACAACCCTAAAATAAATCCCACACTTGATTAGCAATTCAAATATTGCAGAAAATATTTCTATGCTCCATTTTTTTTCTGCTGATGAAATTCAGGTTTTTAACAAAAGGCAACTGAAATATTATAAGTCCAAGGAGAATGCTAAAATTAAATTGATTGTAATTGCATTTTTCTCCTAAAGGGGAAATATTATCTTGATATAAAGTATATTTTAGGGATCACTAAAATTTTTGCTACTGCTTAACAGCTGCCTGGCTAATTTTTTAAGGATGAAATAAGCTATGTCCTTTCATGCTCCGTTGTCCCGCGTTTCATTGGTAAAGTTTTTGAGAAGTATCAAAAGAATGTCACAAACGATTAATCTCTGAAAATGGCGGTATTCTTGTAGTTCCACAAATGACAGAGTACTACTTAAACAAAAACATATGTCCATGTAAACTTACTAAATGTCTTCCATTGCCATTGATTTCGCCAAGATGTTGAAAGGCATTTCCTCTCTTGACCATAACCTATAGCAATCACAGATGACTCAACTCGGTAACTACTTGACAGCTAAAATAGCAAGGAGGCTTAATTTTGGTGTCTGGAGTAAGCAGCATTGGTAACTACTAAACAAAGTTACCTCCAGTCTCTGGAAAAGTAGACAAGCTAATTATTTTTCATAATACATTTCTGAGATTAAAGAGTATCTAGAAATGACAATTTGGTACAACCACCTAACCAACTATTTAGGCATTCCCATACTTTTCTGTAGTATCTCATGTGTTCAGAACTAACATAGTTATTGCCTTCTTACTTGATCATACACAAGACTTGCAAAAATAGACAACACTTTTCTCTATGTATTTAACTAAATAAATGTTAAACTGTTGTTAGACATTACTTTTCAAATGGAGCCATAATCTTCCCAAGGTTGATTTTAATTCTTTAAAGCCATCACAAGAAAATTTCTGCAAGTTGTATTGCAAAAAATCAAATCAAATTCTAAAAAAGGTATTGATATATAAAAAGTACAATAAGGGGGCTGGGAAGGTGGCTCAGTGGTAGAGCGCTTGCCTTGCATGCTCGAGGCCCTGGGTTCGATTCCTCAGCACCACATAAGCAAAAAGAAAAAA
>NW_012278641.1:0-3039 GCF_000151885.1 Dipodomys ordii
GAATGAAAAGCTGAAAATACCCTATGATTTTGAGAGACTATATATCTACATTGTCTTCACTGCAGTCTACTCTAACAACAATCTTGTTATTGGCTATTTTTTTGCTGTTGTTTTCTTTGTATGTACCAATTCTGGGGCTTAAACTCAGGGCCTGGGCACTGTCCTTAAGCATTTTTATTCAAGGCTAGCATTCTATCATTTGAGCCATAGTTTCACTTAGGGCTTTTTGATGATTAATTGGTGATAAGAGTCTCACAGGCTTTTCTTCCCAAGCTGACTTTGAACCACAATCTGTAGATCTCAGGATTATAGGCCTAAGACACTGGTGTCTAGCAGTGACCATTATCTTCATATGCTTGAAAGAGCTACTAAAGTGCCAATCATCATATTTTCATTCCAGCAAGTAGGTGAAGACCAAGGGAAGATTAACTGATCATCTGAGTCAGTTTTGTGAATGATATCCTTCTGTATCTCCTTTGCCACTTCCAGTTGCAAAAGGAGCTGTGATTTTAAGTTGCAGCTGACTGACTGATATCATCTTCAAATACTGGGCCCCTGTTCATACAGATGAAGAAAAAGTTTGAGGTAGTGATTTCTGCCTCTAAAACTTCTCATAATTTGAATATGCTAATGTACATTGCTACTTTGTCCTTCCAAGGGTCTTAATATGCAGTTCAACTCCAACTGAGCTGAGCTGCTGTCCTACTTCAAGTCTCCAGAATACATTTTATTTGTTTAGCAATGATTGGGGAATCATCTCCAAAGGGAGATTTCTGCTTCTGACTGAAGCTATATACACAGTGTGACCTTACACACAGATTGGTTTTCTTTTAAAAAATGGTACAAAATAATGGATTTTATTATGATATTTCCACATATGCATGCAAGTACTGTGATCTTACTCACTTTCTAATCCTGTTCCTTGTACACCTGCCCATCCTTCCCTCTGTGTAGCCCTTTATGTTTGTATGTTTGGGATAATTTCCCAACAATATTGAACTTATTCTGTCTGAAAGGCTTTTTCATTAATTAGCTAGGTGAATTTGGAGAAGTGCACCATACTTCTCTCATTTGGAAAAGCTCCAACATTGTTTGGAAGAGACACAGTTATTTCATAGGAAATGTTACCTCAGCCTAAACAGTTCTGGACAAGAGGAAACTGAATGAATCCCCCTGCCCTTCAGTTTTGGCTTTTGAACACCAGTTTTTCTACTTTTAAAAACATATAAAACAAAACCTAAGTCCTTTCCTCCTCTCCCTTTCCCTTCTTTCTCTCCCTCCTTCTATCCCTTTTTCCCTCCCTCCCTTCCTTCTCTCCTTCCTTCTGTCCTTCCATTCTCTCTTCCCCTCCCTCCCCCCCCCCCGTCTGCTTTTCCTTCTCTTTTAGTGCTAGTACTGAGGCCTGAACTCAGGGCTTCTTGCTCTTGCTTGGATTTTTTTGCTCAAAGTTGGCACTCGATCACTTGAGCCATATCTCCACTTCCAACTTGTGGGTGGTTAACTGGAAACAAGACTTTCCTGGCTTGGCTGGCTTTGAGCCATGATCATCAGATCTCAGCCTCCCGAGTAGCTAAGTTACCAGTGTAAGCCTCCAGTAATTGTAAATATATCAGAGTGAGCACCTGATTTTAACTGCCCTTCCTCATCCCAAATTTCACTTTGTGCTTTCTCTCTCATCCCATGAGCTCATCTTGGACAATGTGAGAAACTCCAGTTTACCTCTTAGGTTGGGTTACTCTGGCTGAGATTGGTGGTCAGGCAAGCTGGCCTAGATGTGTCCTGTCCCGTTCTTCACCACTGGAACGAATGGTTATTGGATCAGTTGTTTGAGCACTAATTTGGGAAAAACTTTCCTTTCTATTGTCCACCAAGTTCTCAACCCATTTAAGAATAATGTTGCTCTTCTATTAAAAGGAATGATGAAAGTTAAGTTCGGCACTGGTGTCTTTTACCCATCACCCTAGCTATTGAGGATGCTGAGATCTGGGAAGATGGAAATTCAAAGTCTATCTGGGCAGAAAAGTTGTGAGACTTCATCTCCAAACAACCAGCAAAATGCTGGACTGGAGGCATGACTTAAGTGGTAGAGTACCTGCTGTGAGCAACAAAGCTGAATGAGAGGGTGAATCCCTGAGTTCAAGCCTCAGAACTGGCATATACACATGAAGAGGAAAGAAGAAAAAGTCAGGGGTGGTGGACTCCTCTATGAGTGGCCTGGTCAATGTCCTAGTCACCTTTCTCTGTGGATAAAGCACTTGGGATGTCTGGTGTCCTGCCATCCTGCCTGCTCCTGCTCCCTGCAGGGACCACCTGCTGAGACCTCATAGAAAGGGCACTGTGTGAGCTCCAAAACTCATTGCTTATCTGTTTCTGGACCACAGCTACTAGAGCTCACCACACAGGTTTGAGTTTTCTGAAAGGTGATTAAGGCCTGTTCCATAATCCTTCCTCTGGAACCTTGACAAGTCATTTAACTGTTCGTGATCTCAAGTTTCCTCACCTGCAAAGGGAGCTAATAATACCTCATACCTTATAGAGGTGTTCTGAGAGATAAGATGAAATCAAATATGCTAAACATGTAGCCAGGGCCTAGACTTGTATTTTCCTGCCTCTGCCTCCCAAGTGCTGGGATTACTGGCATGTGCAATCACACATGGCACTAAGTTTTTTCTTTGCTTTCTTGTGGTAATAGGTACTAAACTCAGGACCTTGGGCATGCTCTTCCACTGATTAGGACACTGAGTGTGCCCTTAAATGGGATATTGGAACCCTAATCTTTCTCTTCTCTCTTTTCCAGCCACTCTGAGGTACATAGACGTCTTCTATTACTTGTTCCTGTCTTGATGTACTGTGCTACTGTAGGCCCAAAGTAATACAGTCAACATAGTTTGGACTAAAACCATGAGACAATATAAACCTTTTCTCCTTTTCAGTGGATTGTCTCAATTATTTGTCACAGTAACAGACAGCTGACTCTCCAGGTGAAATGAGTTTCCTTGTAGTCTGTAGCACAGGTACACAGTGATGAGAAAGCAAAGG
>NW_012278642.1:0-3500 GCF_000151885.1 Dipodomys ordii
CGGCCCAGCCCGCCACCCCCCCTGCCCTCGGGCCCCCTCGGAGCCTCCCCACCCCGGGCGCCGGAGGAGGGAGCGCCGGCCTGCTGCGGGGCCCGAGGAGAGCTGGGGGCCAAGTGCACAGGGAGCTAGAGGAAACCCCCACCCTTCTGTGATCCCCCGCGAATCTGGGCATGGACGATGTAGACCAAAGGCCCGACACCTCGGCCAGACGCTTGAGGTCTGCGGAGGGTGCTCTTTGGGGGGTCGCGGGGCAGGGGAGGGACGGGGAGCTGGCTGGGAAGCCAGAGGATGCAGAAGCAGAGAAAAGCGGCTGGACAGCCAGGCGGGCTCTGGCAGGGCCGCCCTGGAAGCCAGAGGGAGGAAGGCACTTGGGGAAGGAGAGGAAAGTCCTGGGAGGAGGGAATGTTCTGGAGATCTAAACTTTGACCTTTGGGTCTGGAGGGCCCAGCAGGGCTACAGGCAGGAGAGCTCAACTCTCCACCATTTGGGGGCCTGCCATAGAACCTCAAACCCAAGGATGTTATCAGAGAACAGTTAAAGTCTGGCTACTCTAAGCAAGAGGCTCCTCCCTCCGGGTCGAATGGGAGAAGCTGAGGCCATACCCCGACCCTCCTCACCTGTTGCCCCACCGTGTGTGTGTTTGTGTGTGTGTGTGTGTGCACGCGCACGAACAACAGTGCCCAGCAAAAAGTTATCTGAAATATCAGTTAGGATAGATACTCTCCAGTTGATTTTTTGTTTTTTTGGTCGGTCGTGGGGCTTGAACTCGGCCTGGGCGCTGTCCCTCAGCTCTTCAGCTCAAGGCGAGCGCTCTACCACTTGAGCCACAGTGCCACTTCCGGTTTTCTGGTGGTTAATTGGAGATAGTAGTCTCACAGACTTTCCTGCCTGGGCTGGTTTTAAACCACGATCCTCAGATCTCAGCCTCCTGAGTAGCTGGGATGACAGGCGTGAGCCTCTGGCACCCGGCGATTTTTTTAAAGTGTACTGGTATTTGAATCAAGGCCTCATGCTTGCTAGGCAGGCATGCTACTAGTAAGTCACACCTCCATTCCCCTTCCCCCACCTTCTTGACAGAGACACAGAGATGGCCAGTTTTCTTTCAGCCTAAAGTTACCTTTTTTCCATGGGTCCTTCCTCTGAAAGGTCTGGCATCAATGGCCAGCTCACCTCTGGCTTTCCATCCACCTCTTGGACGCAGCCTTGTAAAAGGTTCTGGTGCCAGGAGTCAACTGGGGCAAAGGGCCTGGGCCTTTTAACTCAACACCAAAAAAGTTAAGCCTGGGCTTCAGGTAAGAGAGCTCACCAGCAGGGAAAGTGAGAGGCTCATAGGAAGAGCAGTGAATGGGTTGGAAGCAACCCTGGCATCTCACAGAAGTGACAGGAGTGAGAGACTTAAACTTAGACCTTAGCACTGACTAACTAGCTTGGTGCCAGCAAATGACTTAAGCTTTCTAAGCTTCAGTTGTGGGGTGGGAATAAAAGCGTTACAGTAATAACAAACCAGTACTGAACAGGAGGCTTTTAACAAGCTTATGTACTTGAGAAATCTAACATCTTTATCATAATATTCAACTCATGTCTTGAATGCTGGCTGTGGTCCTAACACTGTAAGAAACGCACAAAGCTGAGCCAGTGGTACATACCTGTAACCTCAGTACTCAGAGACTGAAGCAGGAGAATCTGGAGTTTGAAGCCAGAGAGGGTTAGACAGACAAGCCCTGTCTTGAAAAAGAAAAAGTAGAAGGAAAGAAGGAAGGGAGGGAGGGAAAGAAGTTTTCACACACACATTCCCTCCATGCTCTTCTGGATAACACCATGAAGAAAGCGGTATTAATTACCAGATAACTACCATATTGATTATTTGATAGATGCAGTGATTCTTGGCAAATAAAATACCCTTCCCAGGATTTGAGGGCAGAAAGCACAAGGCCTGTGCACTCAGCCAGCTGCTATATACACATGCATTGTGTGTCTACACCTCAATAAACCAGGAGCCAAGAATTTGATTCCAGAACACCTGTCCACTGGTGCAAACCATCAGAAATGAGGGCAGCCCTGGTCACACCGGGGCATTACTTTTATCACCGCTGCTTGGTCATAGCAGACATTAACTTCCAGCTCTCAGAGCTCTGGCCTGGTGTCCTCTGTGATTTCAGCATCCCCTGCCCTGGTCCTGAGAACACAGTAGGACCAGGGAGGAGGATGGCCTTCCCCTGGGGATTGTGACCCTGGCTGGCCGTACTTAATAGGGAGGCAGGAGCACAGAAATCCCTGCCAGCCAGTGAGGCCCCGTAGGAAAGCAAGTCCACTGCGCATGTCCAGTGAGGCCCCAGAAGCGAAGGAAGTCTACTGCGCATGCTCTCCTACTTTCCCTTCCAAGAGCAGGAAGAGCCCTTAGATGAGGACACCAGATGGTGGCACCTCTGATGTCCCTGACCTCTAGGATGTCACAGATTTCTGCCCTGGAGGAGGACCAGAGTCCTGACAGGCTTTGCTCTTCGCCTTGGGTTCGCCAAGTGTCCCCACAGGCTTCCCAGGAGACAGGATTCTGGGGGGAAGTGGAAGCCGAGCGCTCTGCCACCTCTAGGACCACCCACCCTCCCCCTGTGGGGCCCAGGGGGCTGGCTGGGTCCTCCAGGCCCTCAACCAATGCTTGTCTGTCCCTCCTCTCAGGCTCCCAGGAAGACAGTGTCCCTCATTACCACCCTCAGCCACAGACTGAGCATGGGCAGAATAAGGCCCCTGAGACACAGGTGACAATGCAGGCCTCCTCTCTCCTGTGGTCTCTCCACACTCCCTCTCACAATAGAGCAGTCTCATGGCCTCTTTCTAATGGAAGTAAGAGTATCTCAGGCCTGGTGCCGGTGACTTACGCCTGTAATCCTAGCTACTCAGGAGGCTGAGATCTGAAATGGTGGTTCAAAGCCAGCCCAGGCTGCAAACGTCCGTAAGACTCTTACCTCCAATAAACTACTCACAAAAAGCAGGAAGTGGCGATGTACTGATAGAGCACTAGTCAAGCACAAAGAGGCTCAAAGTATAGTGCCCAGGCCCTGAGTTTCAAGGCCCAGGAATGGAAAAAAAAGAAGTGTCTCAGATTTGTTTGTCCTGACTAGCTTCAGCTGTCTATCCTCAGATCCCAGCCTCCTGAGTAGCTAGGATTTCACACATAAAATGCTAGTTCCTGGCCCTTTCCTTTTAATTTTTTTTTTTGTCATAGGTCTTGAACTCAGGGCTTGAGTATTGTCCTTGAGCTCTTTTGCTCAAGGCTAGCAATGTACCACTTTGAGCCACTTTGGTTTTCTGGTGATTAATTGAAGATAAGAGTCTCACAAGAGGGCTGGGAAGATGGCTCAGTGGTAGAGCGCTTGCCTTGCATGCTCGAGGCCCTGGGTTCGATTCCTTAGCACCACATAAGCAAAAAGAAAAAAGCCGGAAGTGGCGCTATGGCTCAAGTGGTAGAGCGCTAGCCTTGAGCTGAAGAGCTGAGGGACAGC
>NW_012278643.1:0-1119 GCF_000151885.1 Dipodomys ordii
AAAAAAAAAAAAAGAAAAAAACACAAACAAACAAAGAAAAAACAGAAGTGGAGCTGTGGTGTGGCTCACCTAGTACAGTGCTAGTCTCGAGGAAAAGAGCTCTTAGGAACAGCAACCAGGCCAAGAGTTCAGCCTCAGAACTGGCACACACCAAAATGAAATAGGATTAATTTACTCTTAAATATTCTTACATAAACCATTCTGTTTTTCTGTACTTGTTCTTTCTAACCTCATTTATCTTGCAAATACTTATTTCATGTCTATTTTGTAAATAAAAACCTGCAATGTTGTAGAGTACAAAAGTTGTCTCTAGGCTAGAATGCCCTTGAAATGCTCACTGATTCAGTTAATATTTATAAGCCTAATGTCACCAATCCTGCTAGTCTCTAGGAGTATGAGAGAAAATTACAATAATCCATATGTGCACCAGCAATATTTCCTCAAGAGCCCATAATTGTAGAGAATGATTTAGATACACTAAACAATTGAAATTCAGCTTTAATTGGAGAAACTATGTGTTTGTTTCTATGTTAATTTGTGTATAACAATAACATGTATATATTTTGCCTCTATTTTAGTTTCATATTAATATATTAGTAGAACATGTCTTAATATGATATTTTGACTTTTTGAAGTTAATAAACAGGAAACTAAATATAAAACAATGAAAGCTCTCCAGAAAAAATGACATGAAGATTTTATATCTTGACATCTGCCACTTGTTTAAAATACAGAGCAATGATAGAGAAACTCTAAAGAGATAAAACATAGTTACACATTAGGGCTTAGGCAGAAGCTTGACACCTCAATGTATCAGATACAGTAGCTTCAGTACTAATAGGCTTTTTACCCCAGCTGATAGTGGCCTACACGTTTAGACTCCTTAGTAATAGTTCACATGTAAGACAGGAAATAACATTATGATCATTGCTCAAAGCCACAAGGTTTATTGAAGGTCCATCCAGCAATTATTTATGAAAGGAAATATGTCTAAGGTTTTGCTGACCTGCTACCTGATACTTTATCATTCCTGAGAGTATTTAGAAAAGATATAGAAACACACACACACACACACACACACACACACACACACACACACACACACACACACACACACAC
>NW_012278644.1:0-4352 GCF_000151885.1 Dipodomys ordii
TCTTTCCTTTTTTTTTTTTTTGGTGGTGGAACTGAGGTTTGAACTGAGGTTTGCACTTGCTAGGCAAGTACTCTACCACTTGAGCTACAACCCAGTCTCTTTCTAGCCTTTCTTTTCTAACATCTTAGTCTGCTGGTTTGTTACCTCATGTTCACAAGATGGCTGCTGTGCCTCCAGGTGCCATAACATGTATAAAACACTTAATTTTACCCCATAGACATACTCAGTTATTATCTGTCACTTAAAATTAAACTGAAAAAGAGTATAAGAACTCTTATTTAAAAAAAATGGGCAAGGGCTAAACAGACACTTACTAGAAGAAATATGTAGATAGAAAATAAAACGTATCAAGATAATCTGCATCGTATATCACCAAGGAAATGCAAACCAAGACAATGCATTCCCACCACAGCCACCAGACTGACCAGATCCAGAACGACACCAAATGCTGTGGAGGATGGGAGCCACGGCAACTCCGCTGCTGGGAATTCAGCATGGTACAGCTGCTCTGGAGAAGGTGGCTGTTTCCTTTTCCTTTTTTTCTTTTTTGTAGAATTGGTGATGTACAGAGGGGTTACAATTACATAAGTAAGGTAAAGAGTGGTAAAGAGTTTATTTCTTGTCAAACATTGTTACCCCCTCCCTTGTTTTCTCTTGCTTTCCTTCCTCCACTGACTCCCCTTTTCCCTCCCCCCACCCAAGTTGTAAAGTTCATTTCCAACCTAGTGTCTTATATCACTGTTGTATTGGTTCACCCTTTGTCTCACCATTCTATGATTCCCTTTCCCTTTCCCAAATCAGATAAACGTACATACACTACAAAGGGTACCAGAATCAAAAACAGTCACAACAGAGGGGAAAACCAAAGGGAAAAAAATGAAAATAAAAAGAAATAGCTGCATACAGTACACTAAGGAAAAAGAAAACAAAAAAAAAACCTTTTGTTTCCATATTGTGGAGACCATTTTGATCACATCATTTTATGTGGTCATACATACAAAGCTATAGAGCTATTGTGATCCACTGCTAGGACTATCCCAGACACAGACTTATTTTTACCAGTGATGGAAATTGTGGAGCCTATGTTTCTTTGGGTCTGGCTTATATCACTTAATATGATTTTAATATGAATGTGCATGTTTCTTACAAATGAAACATTCTCTCAGCACAAGCTGCAGCAACTACATAGTATTTATACAAATAAAGGGAAAACTTATTTACACAAATGTTCATAACAGCTTTATTTATAGATGCCAAAGCAGAAAGTAACCAAGATATCCTTCAATAGGTGAATGGGTGCTATGACACGTTCCAGACAACTTAACGTTACTCAGCATTAGAAGGAAATGAACAACTAAGGCATTCAAAAGCGAAGGAAGAATCCTAACTGTGTATTACTAAAGGCAAAGAACCTACAAACTATGGGATTCCAACCATGGAACTTTCTGGATAAGGCCAAACTATGGAGTCCATAAAACATCAATGTACGCCAGGGGTTGGGAGAAGGAAGAAGGATGGACGAGGGAGCACAGAAGATTGGGGGGACAGTGAGACAGTTCTGTATGATGTCATAAGACACCTTGATGGAGGATTTAGTCACACAAAACAATAAGTCAGCTCTAATGCAAATTCTGGACTTGTGATGAATGATGCATTAACGATGGCTCATAAATTCTAGCTACTTTATCACATTGATGCATGAGGTTAATACAAAGAGGACTACTGGGGTGCTGCTCACACCGGTAATCCCAGCTACTCAGGAGGCTGCGTTCAAAGCATCACCTTGTACCTCCAATTGGCTAACTGGAGGTAAAAAAAAAAAAGCCAAAATGAACAATCCCTGGCCCTAAGTTCAAGACCCATAAGAGAATGAAATAAACCTTAAGATACAAACTATGTAAAAAAAAGTATAAAGTCTCATAAATGGGTAATGATAATTTCTATTGTGCTAGCAAGGATGAGCTATAGATCATATTTTACTTTCTTCGATTTTCAATTTTTTCTTTTGGGTCCGGTCATGGGGCCTGAACTCTGGGCCTGGGCACTCTCCCTCAGCTCTTCAGCTCAAGGCTAGTGTTCTACCACAGCGCCACTTCCCGCTTTTTTCTTGTGGTGCTGAGGAATCAAACCCAGGGCCTCATGCATGCCAGGCAAGCACTCTACCACTGAACCACCTTCCCAGCCCTCAAATATTTTTAGTATACCTGCTCAACATACACCAGAGGTCTACAACCCCTCTAGCAAAGGGAGAGAAGACAGGTAAGGACCAATGCACCTTCCCGCCGTGTTCTACTTCTCTACATCGCTTGGAATAACTCACTACTGCCAAACTAGATAGATGAGGCTGCTCATGGGCACATCAAGCTCTGGCCTTTCACAAGATACCAGTTGGGGACACAGTGGAGTCATCAGACTGAGAGCAGAGGAGGTTAGCAACCTCCTTGTTCACCCCTTCCCTCACCTGCTAATTCCTTCCAGGAGGCCATAAACACAGGATACAGTGAACTCTCTAGCCTTTGAGGACTCTCAGTCTAGGCTCCACCAGAACGTGGCATCTTCCAAGCTGTGACATTTCTTATAGCAGCTTGGGGTGCTAACAGCAGAAGGGCCGGGGCTCCATCAGCAACCCTAGTATGAGGCTGCCTGAGTCTTCCTTCACACTGCAACTGCTGTACCTTGGGGGACCATTAGCCCCTCCCCAACCCTTTCCTCCCAGATGTGTTCATCACACTGACTTTTGGGTGGGAGGGGAGTCAGGGAATTTTATTTCTGACTTCCCCTACCTTTCCCCAGCAGCATCAAGCATTTCAGATCAAGGATTTATGAATCACAGGTGTGGGCTGACTCATTTCTGAAAGTTTCCAGGTTGTGAATGAAAACGGTATAGATGACAGGAGGGTGGGGGAGAGGAGAGCAGATAATGTGGGGACAGGAGGGGAGGAGGGCAGCAGTGGGGAGGGCAGATCAAATACTGGGGAGACAAGGTGGCGGGTCTGACCTACAACTGCACAGCAACTTACGTGGATGTTCTTAAAGCGAAGATAGCGTCTGGACACTGTGCAATGGCCATCCTTTATTCATTTATTAATTGCTCTTTTATTTACTTATTGTTGGTCAGTTGTGGGGCTTGAACTTGTCCCGGGCAATGTCCCTCGGCTCTTCAGCTCAAGGCAAGCATTCTACCACTAGAGCCACAGTGCCACTTCCAGCATTTTCTGCTTATGTGGTGCTAAGGGACCGAACCCAGGGCGCATGCATGTGAGGCAAGCACTCTACCACTGAACCACCTTTCCAGCCCCTAATTGCTCATTTCTAACATGCCCTTAGGAGCCCCATGGAACAGGAAGGACCTTTCCCATATGGTGCAGCCTACATGTAGGCAGAGTAGAATTCAGGAACAAAAGCTTAGAGTAACCAGCAGTTAGCAGGGCTGGAGGTATAGCCTGGTGCTAGCACACTAGTCTAGCATGTTTGAGGCCCTGGGTTTGATCCTCAGCAGCACAAAACTATGCAAGATGCTGGAACCAGGTAGGCCAGATCCCCAAGCCTACTCCAACTCCGAGCCCAAGGAGCCCTCTCCACCACCTCACACTGACCTTTGGCCTGCAGGACCACTGTCTTCAGACCCTATGTAATGCCACCTCATGCAGGAAAGCCTCCAGGGGTGAGTGAGTGAATCAGAGCCTGGGACCTTTGTGGCCCCCAGGGGAACCCCAGTCCTTCCCCCTCCCACACCAGACAACCCCAGAGCACAGGGGAGAAAGCCTCACCTGTGAATCATGGTGCTCAGGACCTTAGGGGAGGAAGAGGGGGGGGGGTCTCAGAACACTCTGAAGGAGCAGGGTATGTGTGACTAGAAGCCAGTTTGGCGGCCATTTTGTCATGAAATGAAGTTTCATGGCTTTTGGCAGGCTCTTAGGCCTCATGCGCTGTCATAGGAGCGGGTGATAGGAGACTCAGAGATGGCCAGGTCAAACTCTCATAGTGGATGACTTTCAAGTGTTGACCGTTAACTTTACTGAATCCTTGGGTAATATGGAATTAGTGTTCACAGAGACGGCCGAAAAAAATAAGTGTCTTACCTAAGTAAACACACACAGAATTAAACAAACCTGGAAGTCAAATTCCGAGGTCGGTACTCATTTTCCTCTTCACTGCCTTCCTCATTTAGAATAAAAAGACCAAAGCAAGCACAACTTAAAATTTGTTTTAAATGAATGGAAAAGTCATAGAAAAACAAAGAAGAGGGGCTGGGAAGTGGTAGAGCACTTGCCTTGCATGCATGAGGCCCTGGGTTCGATTCCTCAGCACCACATAAGCAAAAAGAAAAAAGCCGGAAGTGGCGCTGTGGC
>NW_012278645.1:0-1336 GCF_000151885.1 Dipodomys ordii
TATGGCTCAAGTGGTAGAGTGCTAGCCTTGAGCTGAAGAGCTGAGGGACAGCGCCCAGGCCCAGAGTTCAGGCCCCACGACCGGACCCAAAAAAAAAAAAAAAAAAGAATTTAACTCCTGGTTCCTAAACTCGCCCACTGCTCAATGACTACATAAGAAGGCACACTATGATTCACTTTGTCCTTCCCATTAGATCCTCAATATCTTTTCTATTTAACACTGCCAAGTGTAGGTCTTATGTTGGTTATTATATTCTGAAGCCTCATGACTAATCTTGTGAAGCTCTGACTTCATAATAATAAAAGCAATATATCTGTAGCCATTAAAATCATCATTGTTCTAGAGTATGCCTCCAAAACAAAATCATGACCAAATGAGTTTATTCGGGGAATGTAAAATTGATTCAATTGAATCGATCCATCTGACTTCCTGTATTAACAGACTCAAGAAGAAAATTACATAGTCTCTAAGATGTAGAAGATGTAGGTGTACATGTAGAAGAGTTGGCATATTCAATATCCATTTACAATCAAAATTCTCAGTAAATGAATAACAAAAAATGTTCTAACATGATAAAGGAGGATCTACAAAGTAGCTGCAGCTTGTATCTTACTGAATGATAAAAACAAAACAAAAGGGGCTGGAAAGGTGGCTCAGTGGTAGAGTGCTTGCCTTGCATGCATGAGGCCCTGGGTTTGATTCCTCAGCACCACATAAACAGAAAAAGCCAGAAGTTGCACTGTGGCTGAAGTGGTTGAGCACTAACCTTGAGCTGAAGAACTAAGGGACAGCACCCAGCCCCAGAGCTCAGGCCCCATAACTGACAAAATGAAATAAAAGAAAATAATTTAAAAATTTTAAAAATTAAAAAAGAGAAAAATCCTGAATGCTAAGATTAAAAACAAACAAATGTGTCTAATCTCACTATGCTTATTCTAACCAGTGCATTAAGACAAGAAAAATAAATGGAAGATATACAGATTAGAAAGAGATAGTTTCTATTTTCAGATGACAGTATTGTCTACGTAGAAAATAACAAACTAGGGCTGGGAAGGTGGCTCAGTGGTAGAGCGCTTGCCTTGCATGCCTGAGGCCCTGAGTTCGATTCCTCAGCACCACTAAGAAAAAAGAAAAAAGCCGGGAGTGGTGCTGTGGCTCAAGTGGTAGAGCACTAGCCTTGAGCTGAAGAGCTGAGGGACAGTGCCCAGGCCCAGAGTTCAGGCCCCAAGACCAGACCTAAAAGAAAATATCAAACTGGGCGCTGGTGGCTCATGCCTGTAATCCTAGCTACTCAGGAGCTGAGATCTGAGGATCTCGGTTCAAAGCCAGCCCGGGC
>NW_012278646.1:0-1460 GCF_000151885.1 Dipodomys ordii
AAAAAAAAAAAAAAGAGAGAGAGAGAGAGAAGGGTATACAGATGATCCTATTCTACCTGGTTAGCTTTTTTACTTTTATTTCTTCTTTGAGACAATCTTGTTGTGTAGCCCACACTAGTCTCAAGCTGGACTCAAACTCACAACCTTTGCGTCCGCATCTCAAGTACTGGGATTACAGATGTGAACCATGTCACTCAGGCTAGATGACTCCATTCCTCACATAGGTCTCTTCTATCTCAGTCTCTCTCCTCTGCTTCCATTACACACTCCCCCCAGTCTTGCACACCAGCCAGCCATTGTCTGGGGCTAGTCTTACAGTTAGCACTTGAGGTGAGCTTTCTGGCTCCCTAAACTGGGCTTCTCTGATGACAGATGACTGACTCCACAGCAACCTTTCAGCTCTGGCTTGGAGGAGAAGACTTCAGTACTCTTTGTCTCTTACCAAGGCCTCTTTCTGATCTCAAATCTGTAGGTTTGCTATGCCAGCCCTTTCCTGGGCAGATTGCTACCTTCAGTTCCACATTAGACTTTAAAGTTGGTGAAAAAGAACTTCTTCCTTCTGAAAATATCCCCAGGCTTCTCCATCTCACCCTGGTAGCTCCTTTACCTAGTATATCTGTGATATTATAGCACTGATTTCCATTTGTGCCATGCCTCATTGCTTGCATATTTTTGAAGAATGACCTGTTTCACATAATTTAATTATATGGAGAAACAAGTCTTTAACCTAAAGACTGCCTGCTAGAACTTCACATTTCAATTTTATTGGTGGTAAATAAAGAAGTTCTAGAATACATTTTTATACTTCCCATACCTTACACACCGAGTGTTTTGAATGAGTCACTTTCCTTTTCATGCCTTATGGCCCAGGAATCCCTGATTCGCCATTAAGGTGAGTAAAGACCCAGGAAGGAAAAACTAGAAGACATGGGAAGAAGTGGCACTGTTCAAAAAGAAATGTATTCATTACCTGACTTATGCAATTGTAACCCCTCTATACAGCAACTTAACAATAACAATTTTTTTTAAAAAAGATCCCACCCAGGGCCTATACTGTAGGCTAAAGTCTTTCTGTCCCTTTACTAGTGATTTCTCCCAACACTACAGTGTGACTCCAGGAATGGCTTTTATTCAGAGGGCCCTGGGCAGAGACTACAGTCCCCAGAGCAGTCGTATCTCCCACAGCCATGTTCTCAGTACCACCAGTAAGGGTAAGATGTGTGAGGGAAGCTTTCTTATTCTTTTTCTTCTTCATCTTCTTTGTCTTCTGCTTTTGTTCCTCCTCCTCCTTCCCTCCTCCTCCTCCTCCTCCTCCTCCTTTTCCTCCTGCTCCTGCTCCTGCTCCTGCTCCTGCTCCTCCTCCGCCTTCTTCTTCTTCTTCTTCTTCTTCTTCTTCTTCTTCTTCTTCTTCTTCTTCTTCTTCTTCTTCTTCTTCTTCTTCTTCTTCTTCTTCTTCTTCT
>NW_012278647.1:0-2602 GCF_000151885.1 Dipodomys ordii
TGATTAATTGGAGCTAAGAGTCTTATAGACCTTCTTGCCTAGGCTGGCTTTGAGTTGTGATTCTCAGATCTTAGCCTCCTAAGTAATAGGGTTATAGGTGTTAACCACCAGTGCTTGGCATTTTGTGTTCTTTGAAAAGTTACTTTAACAAATGGAACCCTTCAGTGTCTTCAGAATTTTGAAAGGCTTAATAATTAGTTAATTAGCGCCAGGTGCCAGTGGCTCACACCTGTTAACCTAGCTACTCTACTCAGAAGGCTGAGATCTGAAGATTGCAGTTTGAAGCCAGCTCAGACAGGAAGGTCCATGGGACACTTATCCTCAGTTAACCACCAGAAAACCAGAAGTGTTGCTGTGGCTCAAAGTGGTAGAGCACTAGCCTTGAGTGAAAAAAGGTCAGGGACAGCCGGGTGTCGGTGGCTCACATCTGCAACCCTAGCTACTCAGGAATCTGAGATCTGAGGATTGCAGTTCAAAGCCAGCCTGGGCAGGAAGGTCTGTGAGACTCTTATCTCCAATAAACCACCAGAAAACCAGAAGTGTCACTGTGGCTCAAGAGGTCGAGTGCTAGCCTTGAACTGAAAAGCACAGGGACAGGGCCAAGGCCCAGAGTTCAAGCCCCACGACCAACAAAGAAAAAAAAAAAGGTCAGGGACAGTACCCAGGCCCTGAGTTTAAGCCCCACGACTGACAAAATTTAAAAGAATTAATGGTACTCACTAGACACTATGTTGAAAACTTGTGGGTGGGGATGGGAAGGAAAAACTGGGAAAGAGTGGGGGAAGAGGTAACATTATCCAAAAGGAATTATACTCATTACCTGACATATGTAATTGTAACCCATCTGTACATCACCTTTATTATAACACTAGAAAACAAAAATAAATAATTCACTAGTTAATGTTGGCTGTCCCAGAGCTTGAACTCAATCGGGGCCTCCTGCTTGCTCTACAGGCATTGTACCAATTGAGCCATACCTCCAGCTACACATGTCAGTTTTGATGCTAAATTTTTAGTAAAGTGAAATATCTGACAAAATTAAGTTGTGTGTAGCAGAAAAATATCATGTGCTTCCATTTTAAAACTGAAGTGGATGAAATTAAATAGTATTAAAAATTTATTTCCTTTGTCTCCCTACCTACATTTTACATCCTTGACAGTCTCATCTGGTAACTGTCTATAGCCTAGATGTGTAGAATGCATTTATTTAAATAGTTGCTAGTTTTTCTGGATTTTCTAAGTTGACAGAAAGCATTTGTGATGATTGAGTCTTGTCAGCTGCAAGAAAGAATAGAGCTCAGAGCAGGATAGAGCGTATTTGCCCAAATATAAAGTAACTAGAGAATATTTCCCTTTTCTTCATGAAACAAAAACACAAAATGCTTTGAGTTCAGCTTTAGCATATTAGCTTTTACGAATTAAATTTCTGCATATATTATTGCCACACATGGTGTCATATAATAATTCCAGTCACTCAGGAGGCAGCATCCTGAACAAAGTTAACAAGGTTGTCTATCAAAACTAAAATAAAAACAGAAGGGCTAGGAGCATAGCTCAAGGAGTAGAGTACTTGCCTAGCAAACAAGAAGCTCTGGGCTCAATCCTCAGTACTGCAAATATATATACATATATATATATATTAACTTAGTTGTATGTATATATTTTAAATGGCATAAATGGAGTAAATTTGCAAACAATATTTCTCCCTTCTGTGTTTATATTTCATGAAACAAATTTCTTCTTGCACATTTTTTCATGTATCTTTGCCTCAGGGAACTTCGTGATCAGCAGGGTGATTCTGGAGATGGCTCATATGGATTTGAAGCTCATCCTACTTGCTATCACTTGGATTGTTTCCGATTGAGCACTTGACAGTTCAGAGCTGTCACTGGAGCTTGGTTATGAGTCACGGGCACTCATTCATTTCATACTGCTGAGAGAGTGGTTTTTCCTCAATCAGCTCTAAGGTGGATGAGAAATCTCCATAATGGAACGCTTTCTCTGCATTGCTCTTAAAAAAAAAAAAGAAAAGAAAAGAAAGGACAAAATCTCTTTTTATTGAAGTTAATATAAATTTGGGAGAGCACATCCATCGCGTGGTGTGGGGTGTGTGTGTGTGTGTGTGTGTGTGTGTGTGTGTGTAAAATTGAGTGACTTAACTCAAGGTAAACCAGCAGGGAATCAGTAGTGAGGTGGAGAAATGGGGCAGGGCTGGAATCCATCTTGGACCTCTGCTCCCTTAAATGGCCTATATGACCCCACACGCCAAATGAGAACCCTGCTTATACCTACAGATAATATTTACACCTAGTGTGTGACCTTCAGCCTTGTCACCATGATTTGTCCATGTTCATTTGTGTCTATGGAGTCCTGCACTGCTTCTTAAAAGCCATCTTCATTAGATTTCATACTTTGTACCATGTTTTGTGTGTGTGTGTGTGTGTGTGTGTCTATATATGTGTGTGTGCATGCATGTATGTGTGCACATGCTAGTACTTGGGCTTGACCTTGGCATTCTGACTTGGCTTTTTTACTCATGGCTGGTGCTCTACCATTTGAGTTATGCCTTCATTTCTGGATTCTGCTGATTAATTGGAGCTAA
>NW_012278648.1:0-1609 GCF_000151885.1 Dipodomys ordii
CCAGCGCCCGGCTAGCTTGTTTTTTTTTTTTTTATATAGGGTTTTGTGTTTTTGCTTTATCTTTGCTCTAGTTATTTTTCCTATAGAGTTTTATGTTTTTGCTGGGGTCAGCCTCAGATCTTGATCCTTCCATATAGCTGGGATTACAGGCATGCCCCACTATACCCAGCCATATTTTCAATTTTTTTATGTTGGCCTTTACCTGGTTGTGACCAGTTATCTGAGGCATGAAATGTCCTGTAAACATAATACTTGAACAAGCCATTGTCTCTGCCATTCTAACGCATATGAGTGGAAGACATCTAAAAGCATTCAGGAGATGAAGGCAGGCATTGGTTGGCTCATACCTGTAATCTGAACTGCTCAGGAGGCTGAGATCTAAGGATCACTGTTCGAAGCCAGCCCCAGCAGACACATCGGAGAACTCTTTTTTTTTGGGGGCCGGGGTGGGGGGGGGGAACACTGTCCCTGAGCTTCTTTTGCTCAAGGCTAGTGCTCTACCACTTGAGCCACAGCACCACTTCCGGCTTTTTCTGTGTATGTGGGGTTGAGGAATAGAACCCAGGGCTTCATGCATGCAAGGCAAGTACTCTACCACTGAGTCATTTTCCAGCTGGAGAACTCTTATGTCCAGTTAACCAGCAAAGAGAGAGAAATGAAAGCGTGGCTGGGGTGGTAGAGTGCTAGCCTTGAGCAGAAGCTTAACCAGAGGGTGAGGTCCTGAGTTCAAGCCCCAGTATAAGGATACAAAACAAACAGATCTTTAGGAGAAGAAATGAGGGGGATGGCTGGTGAGCGGGGTGAGGGTAGACTGTGGTACGACCAAGTCTTTCGCTGGCGGAGGGAAATGGTGGAGGCCATATACACTGAGCCCATGAGAAGGTGAGGTCAGAGGCAAGGACTCAGGTCAGTGGTGAACCTCATCTGCAGGGCCTCCCCCTCTGGCCCGTCACAGCCCCCTCTCCTCAGCTACGATGACAAGTTCTCACTTAGAGCACCTGCAGCCGCCAGCGTGTCACAGTGGAACTATTCCCTGGACGCTTTCAGAGGTCTGACGAAGTGGTGAAGGGTGAATTTGTACACGACCTATTGGAAGCGAAACAAGACCAAATTGGCTATTAAGAAAGCTGTGTGTCATTAAACAGCTTTTAAATCTCAGTCTACTCAGGGCTTGGTGTGGTGGGATATTAATGTCATCCCAGCTTACGGGAGGGGGAGATGTGTGCTAGACACACACACACACACACACACACACACACACACACAGAAAGAAAAGAAAAGAAATCACCAAGACCCTATCTCAAAACAAAACAAAACAAAACAAAAAAAAAAACAACACTGGGCGGGCTGGGAAGGTAGCTCAGTGGTAGAATGCTTGCCTTGCATGCATGAGGCCCTGGGTTCAATTCCTCAGCACCACATAAGCAGAAAAAGTTGGAAGTGGTGCTGTGGCTCAAGTGGTAGAACACTAACTAGCCTTGAGTTGAAGAGCTGAGGGACAGCGCCCAGGCCCAGAGTTCAGGCCCCATGACCAGCAAAAGAAAGAAAAAGAGAAAAGAAAATACTAACTGAGTGCCGGTAACTCATGCCTGTAATCTTAGAAATGCAG
>NW_012278649.1:0-2351 GCF_000151885.1 Dipodomys ordii
TCAAGAAAATGTGATATATATATATACATATATATATATATATATATATATATATATATATATATATCAGAAAGAAAACCATAGTAGTGACAGCATCATTTTACTTTAGTCAGTGTTAGGTAACATATACTTCCAAAGACTTAGTTGGCAGAAGTGGAAACACACACCATACTTATCTTTGACCAATCACATTTCCTCAATCTGTGGAGTGCCTGTTTTTCCTGAATGTGTTACTGCCCCATAGACCATAGGTGTCTGCCAGAACACATTCATGAGACTTAAGTATTCAGATTAAATCATCACTCAAACTGCAATGAGTACACCATCAATATAAAAGAATCCCTATAAATAGACAATCATAGGGGACCAGGAAGTGAAAAATGAAAGGGCCAAGGAATGTCTTCATAGTTCATAACTCCCTCTTACTTCCATTGTTGTAGGGCAGGTACATACATCTGTAATGCCCATACTATGTTCCAATTGTATGATTAGTTTTTAACTAGATTCATGCTTCTAGTACATCAGATTTTATTGGTCCAACAAAGGGCCTTCAGTTTTTTTTTGATTTTTCTTTTGATTTATGTTGCTTGTTCCCTATGACAATTCTAAAGGTAACTGACCAATGGGCCCAAGTATTTCACTTTGACAAAACTTGATACAGATGTTTCCCTGATAATAAGCCCCTAATCTAGACTTGCTTTGTCTTAGAGCTTTTATTTATAAAACATCTATGTATAAGTTTTCTTTGTCTCCTTGAAATATGTTCATAAATCTTTCTGATTGCAACAATGATATTCCTAAGACACTATGTTGGAAATGAACTTTACAACTTTGGGTGGGGGGAAGAGTGGGAGAGATAGGCTAGGAAAGAAATAGTAGGAGAAAAACAAAGGAGGGTATAAATGCTTGACAAGAAATGTACTTATTACCTTAATGTAACTATAACCCCTCTGTACACCATCTTTACAAGAAAATAAAAATTTTAAAAAAAGCTTTCTTAGCCTCTCACCAGTTTGTCAACTTAGTAAATATTTTTTAGATCCATCCTTTCAAAAAGTAAATATGGAAGGGGATTACTTCCTTCTTTCTCAGTGTTTGGGTAGAATAAAAGTATAACTTCTATGGAATATAATTTAATTACAATAAGCTATAATTACAATACTCTATGTATATTAAAATGCACTATAAAATATTTATGTCCGTGGACCTACACACTCCTCTCTCTCTTAAGCTGACTACTCAACTGTATCTCTGCATGTTCCCAGAGCTTCTTGTTGCCCATGGACTGGACCTAGTCACACTTTGTGATCAGCTAACAGAAGACCAATTAGTTAAATTAAGAGCTTCAATTACCTGTCTGGATGGATGTTTCCAATGTTGAGCACTGTGGCTGCCTACCTCATACCTCACAAATCACTGGTGCTGTTTTCTCCTCTAATATCTTTTTTGTGTGTGTGAAAATACCGTATAGAGGGGTTACAATTACATGGGCAAGATAATGAGTACATTTTTTATCAAGCATTGTTGTTTCCTCCTTTGTTTCCTCTTCCCATACCTTCCCATTCCTTCCCATCTACAGCACCCCCTGCCAACGTTGTAAAGTTCATTTTTGACATAATGACTTGTACATCTCATTGTTGCAAAGGGTCCACCTATATCCCTATTCAAATGATTTGTTTTTTCCCTTCCCCTCCACAAATTATACCGACATCAAATAGAGTGAAATCAGGGGTTATACTGTGGGGGAGGAACATACAAAGCAACGAAGAAATCATCTTATAGATATGTTAGAAACAATCGCATGAAAGAAAAAACATTTGAATACTTATCTTGTGGTTCATTCCACCTATCATCAACTTATCTGGCCTTTTCTGTTTGTCTCAGACATATACTCATTATTGCAATTAAGGGAAACCATGGGAACTGTTTCTTTGGGCCTGGCTTACTTCACTTCATAGAATTCTTTCCAAGTCTTTCATTTTCCTAACAAATGGGGGCAATGTCATTCTTTCTGATAGAGGCATAGAATTACCTTGTGTATATATACCACATTTTCTTGATCAATTCATCTACTGAGGGGCATCTGGGTTGGTCCCATGTCTTAGCTATGGTAAATAATGCTGCAATTAGCAGTTGTGTTGGTAGCTTTAGCTAGATCCTTATATATCACCCTGCACCAGAATCAACTCCAAATGGATCAAAGACCTCAAAGTCAAAGCAAACACTTTGAAAACATTACAGGATGGAATAGGAGAAACCCTAGGACTCCTTGACACAGGCAGAAATTTTCTTCATAGAGACCCAGAAACACAACAAATCAAAGAAAGGTTGGACAAATGGGATTGCATGAA
>NW_012278650.1:0-1263 GCF_000151885.1 Dipodomys ordii
GGGGGTTCGGGGTACGTGGCTGCCTGGGGCAAGGGCTCACTGAGCAGGCAGGCAGGAAGCCGCGGCAAGATTGGGGCAACCTCCCTCCCCAATCAGATGGTTTCTGGCCTCTTCCTGCCACTAGCTACTATGCCCAGTCCACTACGCCAAGGTCCCCAGCCCAGCCCCGGTAGTGAAGCGCCAACCCTGCGCACAGAGCCGGGGGCACAGCTCTGTGGCTAAGCAGATATCCCCAGCGACGGACCCCGAAGATCTCCAGAGTCCGTCCCTCACTCCAGAGCCCCTCAAACTCCAATCAAGCTGCCCAAACTCGCTATTCTCCAGGAAAAGAGCGAGGGGGGTCGGTGGAGCGGGACGCAGACTCAAAGCTCCCGGCGAGCAACCCACTGAATTAAGCAATAAAAAAACGGTTCACTGTCCTGACCCCGCCCCCATGGCCCCCCTCCCCCTTAGCTTTCTGGGCCCCGGCCACACTCAGGCAGACCCACGGGCAGGAGCCAATCCCTCCAACACCCGATCTCTGGACACCCGGGGATCCGGGCTGCTGGGCAGAGTCCCCGGTGGCTGCCCCTCAGGTAGAGCCCGGGGCGGCCCCGGAAGCGCACAGCCGCGCCGTGTGCCATCTGGAGGCGGCCAGGGGGACGGGGAAGGGAGGGGAAATAGATCCCCAGCAGCCACCAGGCCGGGGGGGGGGGGGGCTCCAGAGCACCACCTCCGATCCGGGCCCGCGCCGGGATGGTGGCGGCAACCCCGGGGCGGCCTGTGGGGCGTGCCCCCCCACCCCTCCCCACACACCCACCCAGGCAACCTGGCCGCCGGCAGCGCCACCACCCCGCGGGCTCGCAGTTCGCGGGCTGGGGCGCCCCCTCCCCTTCCTCCCCGCGCCGGTAACCCAATACCCCACCTCTCGGTGGCCTCGCCGTCCCCGCCTCCGCCCGTGCGCGCCCCGAACCCGTTCAGAGCCCGGAGCCCCAGGGTGAAGCGGGCGAAGCGGGAGCCGGCTGGGGGCTCGGGCGCCGAGGGGGAACCGCTGGCTAACCTTTCTCTGCTGCTTCTCCCAGGCCGGGTCCAGGAGCAGATCCCGGTCCCAGTCCTCTTCGGGCTGCATGTAGTCGTTGGTTTGCTGAGAATCATAATGGTCCATGATGGTGCTGGCGTGCCGGGGACTGGATTTCCTCCTCCACCTTCTTTCCGGGCGATAGTGGCGGCGGCTGCCCAGGCGTGCGCAGGCAGTCGGCCGGGCAGGGCTGGGCTGGCGGCGCC
>NW_012278651.1:0-1111 GCF_000151885.1 Dipodomys ordii
TCTCCTGCCCGGGCTGGCTTTGAACCGCGATCCTCAGATCTCAGCCTCCTGAGTAGCTAGGATTACAGGCGTGAGCCACCAGCGCCCGGCAAGGATCACAATTTAAAGCCAGCCCAGACAAGAACATCAGCAAGACTCTTTATCTCCAATTCACCAGCAAAAAAGCCTGAAGTGGAGTTGTGGCTCAAGTTGTAGAGTGCTAGCTTTGAGTCAAAAAGATAAAGGCCAGTACCAAGGCCCTGAGTTCAAGCCCCAGTATTAGCATTTTTTTTAATGTCCAGGGCTGATCAGAAGGGTCAGTTTAATTCTGCTAGGGAACAGGAGAGACCTTGTGTAAAGTAGGAACTCAATAATAAACAGCTGGACAAATGGAGGAAAGGAAATCAGCTCGATTATCTCAATTGAAGGTTAGTAATTTGTGGGGGGTAGCTCGTGGGGCTTGAACTCACAGCCTAGGCACTGTCTCTGAGCTCTTGTGCTCAAGGCTGGTGCTCTACTACTTGAACCACAGCTCTATTTCTAGCTTTTTTGTGTTAATTGAATAGAATAGTCTCAAGAACTTTCTTCCCCAGCTAGCTTTAAATGGTGATGCTCAGAACTCAGCCTCCTGAGTAATTAGGATTATAGGTGCGAGCCACTGGCACCAATGAGGTGGCTAGTAATTGTTTTACATCACTAATATGATACTAAAGTCCTTGATATGACCTTGTGTCATATCACCATGCCCACACTCCTCACTCCAGACTTCTTGCTCTGTTTGTTTAAAATTTTTAGGCTAAAATACTCGGGCGCTGGTGGTTCACACCTGTCATCCTAGCCACTCCAGAGGCTGAGATATGAGGACCAAGGTTCAAAGCCAGCCAGGGCAGGTAACTCCATGAGAATTTTATCTCCCAATTAATCACCAGAAAACCAAAAGTGGCCTGGCACTGGTGGCTCACACCTGTAATCCTAGCTACTCAGGAGGCTGAGATCTGATGATCATGGTTCAAAGCAACCAGGGCAGGTAACTCATTAACCACCAGAAAGCTGGAAGTGGCGCTGTGGCTCAAGTGGTAGAGCACTGGCCTTGAGCCAAAGAGCTGAGGGACAGCGCCCAGGCCCAGAGTTC
>NW_012278652.1:0-2779 GCF_000151885.1 Dipodomys ordii
AAAAAAAAAAAAAAAAAAATTATGGCAATAGTTTGCTTTGAAAATATATAATGTTATAGAAATTATTACTACTACATACATACAACTAACCAACATAGATACTTGCCCATAGGCAAGTATGTTTTTATGTTGCATGGCTGAAAAGAAGACAATAGATGAGTGGACATATGTATTGGAGAATGCAAAGAAAGTGGTAATACAATGCAGTTTTTTTTTAATTCTTTTTTTGGGTCCAGTCGTGGGGCCTGAACTCTGGGCCTGGGCGCTGTCCCTCAGCTCAAGGCTAACGCTCTACCACTTGAGCCACAGCGCCACTTCCCACTTTTTCTTTTTGCTTATGTGGTGCTGAGGAATCGAACCCAGGGCCTCAGGCATGCAAGGCAAGCGCTCTATCACTGAGCCACCTTCCCAGCCCCTACAATTCAGTTTGAGAGGCCAGATGAGGTTACAGCTAATGGGTTAGGCTTTAAATACAGAATGCCTGGATTTATTTAGTTAGTTATTATTATTTGTTGTTGTTGTCAGTGCTGAGACTTGAACTCAGGGACTGGGTATTGTCTCTGAGCTTTTGTGCTCAAGGGTAGCACTCTACCATTTAGAGCCACCACTCCACTTCTGATTTTTGAGTTGTTAAATGGAGATAAGTCTCAAGGACTTTATTGCCCTGGCTGGCTTTGAAAAGGAATCCTCAGATCTCACCCTTCTGAGTAGCTAGGATTACAGGCATGAGCCACTAGTGGCCAGCTCAGAATGCCTGGGCTTAAACCTTGGCTTCATTCCTTACACTTGATATGAACTCAGGCAAGTTAAATAATTTTTCTTTGCTAATTTTCTTTGTAAATATTGATCTGACTGCTGGGAAAATTTTAAATGTATATGCATTTAGCACTTAGACAATATCCTGGAACTCAGTAAACCTCAGTTTCCTAATCTATAAAAATAAGGACAATAAAATTTACAACTTCATGAATGGTTAGATGGTTGAAATAAGTTTTACCTATAAAGTACTAAATATATAATAAATCAATAAGCAGTACGTATTTTTACTAAGAGAGTAGATAACAAAAATTTTCAAATTTGAAAAATCAGTTCATAAGAAAATAAAACAGAAAAGATTGTGAAAACTCTTACTCCCATTTTAGTGCTGAATATATTTACTAGGAAACCATGAGTAATTTGGCATACTTAGCCATTTTCCAACACGTAAAACACATCTGAATTATTCCATCGCTTAGATCTGTTCAAGTAGTTAAGTCATAGATACAAAATATAGACCAAAAAATGAAAAACAGAAAGAAACCACAACAATAATTTTGAAATCTCCCTTTTAACACTCAGTGACAAATGATATGATAAATCCAATGTCATACTGATGATTAGGCCACTTGTAATTTTACTTATAGAGAAAATAGCAAAGGAAATTTGCTACAATATGAGAACATAAAAAGTTGTTGCCATAAAATTGACATTTTAAAGGTCAAATAATTTGCAGGCCAAATAAACAGGATTTCCAACTAATCCATAAGGAAACCAAGAGAGTAAATGAGTTAAGAACACAAAGAAAGAGGCTGTAGTCAAGTGACAAATGTGAACACCACTGAGACAATTAAGTAAGCAAATAAATAAATAAAACACAGAAGAAAGGAGCAAAAGACATTAAACTCTGAGTTAAAGTAAGTTCACTTACTTGTAGACGCTAAAACTAGAATTCTTTCTCAACCTGTAATATTTATTCTAAGGCCAATAAATAGACCACACTTCTATCAGAAATTTATTCTCAAAGTCTATTACTTGGTCATCTTTGAATCAAAGTGAATAGGATAACTTTAGTCTTAGTCTTAAAGCAAAAAAAATTAAGATGATATATATATATATATATACATGTGTATATATATATATATTTATAGATATATATATGTGTGTACACACACACACACACACACACAGGGTAGGGGGGCTTAAGTAAAATGATGTTCCACTGGATTTTATTAGAATCCTTTATAGAAATTCTTGGCTAACAATGAGAGGAAGATGTATTTTTGGAGATGTATTACATATACCAGTCTCCATCCTAAAAGAATGTTGTGGAAAGTACCTGCACATTCTTCTAATCAGTTTTGAATGAATATAATTATCACTCATCCACCTATATAAATAGCACTGCCTAGAAACATGTAAACCACACATTTAATTTTAAAATTTCAAAAACATGCATTTAAAAAGTGAAAAAGAAAATAATTTAATATTACTCATTTAACCCAATATTCAAAATATTATCAATAAAATATAAAAATTATTGCTGAGACATTTTACCTTTTTCTATAGTGAATATTTAAAACCCATTACATAGTTTACATTCACAGCATATCTCAGTTTGAATGAAACTCATTTGAAGTGTTCAACAGCCACATGTGGCCAATGGCTACTATATCAGAAAGCATAGGTCTAGAATCCAAGCTCCCTAGAACCAGAAACGTGGACTATCTTGTTCAGAAATCTAACTGTGAGATTGTTGCAGTAATTCTCAACAAGTACTTATCAAATAAATGAATGAACAAATGTATTACTTTAAAACATATTTGCGGGGCTGGGAAGGTGGCTCAGTGGTAGAGCACTTTGCCTTGCATGCCTGAGGCCCTGGGTTCGATTCCTCAGCACCACATAAGCAAAAAGAAAAAGTGGGAAGTGGCGCTGTGGCTCAAGTGGTAGAGCGCTAGCCTTGAGCTGAAGAGCTGAGGGACAGCACCCAGGCCCAGAGTTCAGGCCCCACGACCGGACC
>NW_012278653.1:0-3271 GCF_000151885.1 Dipodomys ordii
GCCCAGAGTTCAGGCCCCATGACCGCCCCCCCCAAAAAAAGGAAGAAAGAATAAATGAAAAGAGAGAGGAAGGAAGGAAGGAAGGAAGGAAGGAAGGAAGGAAGGAAGGAAGGAAGGAAGGAAGGAAGGAAGGAAGGAAGGAAGGAAAAATAGCTCCATGGTAGAGTGCTTACCTAGCAGGTATACATATGAAGGGGTCATCTGTGAACCACTTACAAAGTTAAAAATGCAAAACAAAGAACTTGAAGTGAATTGGGGGCCATGGGTAGGGCCTTCTCTCCCATCATCTTCATTATTATTTAGTAGTCCTAGAAGGGCCAGGCAGGAGGCTTCATGGTTCTATAGCATCTACAACAGAGTTCATCCAAATTGGAGATGCTCGTGGAGACAGAGGCTGACACTGGTCAATAAATCATTGCAGCTGTTCCCAAAATTTCATTTCCTAGTGCCTTTGCCAAAGTGCTGAAATCATGACAAGCTCTTCAAGATGATGGCCCCAATGTTCCTAGAAGTTGTGCTGACCAGATACATCTTTCCATAGAACTAAAAAGAACTTACTAAGCTTGTCTTCTACAAGAAAGTAAAGGGGTGAATGGAAAGTTTCTTAGGAAAAACAAACAACATTTGGTCTGTATATTTCATCTTTATGAAAACATAAACAAAGACCTGCAGACCTCAGAGAATGTCACATCATCAAGCTTCAACATTTTACAAAACACAATCCCTCAAATAGCCTTCAATCCTGAATAGCACATCTGTATGAAACCACAGTTAGTTAAAGTCTTGAGAATCAACAACTTAGGTGGGCTACAAATGAGTTTCTGATCCATGATACATTTTAGAGTTTCCTGAATAGTAACATCCCCTTCCAAAGGTATGATTTACATTCCTCCCTAAATCTGGTCTCCAGAGCTGACTTAGGCTAATTTCTAGATCCTACTGCATCTACTTAGATCCTGTTCCTCATATATTTTGAATGCTAAATGCAAAACATGTACACTATTGGTGGCTATATTTTAGATGGGGAATGCAATTCTTCCCCATAGTGGCAATACAGCATCCTCTCTGTTATAAATATCCTCACTTCAATGAGAAAAGATGATGAAATTCTTTTTGAAGACTCTCAAAGGGCTTGCAGATTTTTAAAAATATTACCACCACTTTGTTTGGAAGAAATACAGTTTGGTCGTAAAACCATCATTTGTGATTGGATTTATGAACATGACACACATTTGCATGCTGTGCATGAAAACTCTGCACCAAACACTGGTTTGAAACAAGGAAACTCTTACTTGTTGGAATTTTATCATTTCTATTATCATTAACAATGTTCAAATATCTCCAACTGTTGAAATATGTTCAAATGTCCCTAATATATGGATAAACACTAACTTCACACTTTCATTGAAATTTTTCTAAGTAGTAAAGGAATTGTCTTTTTAAATGTGTCCCCAAGTGCTTTTGCTTTTTAAGTTGGATTGGGGAGGTGATCACTTTTGCTTTTATTTGTCTAAGCACTTAAGGTTTGTCTGAAACCTGTATGGCATATTTTATTTCATTGAGCATAGTGCTTAAGAGTATGCTGATTAAAAAGAAGTCTAATAAATCTAATTCAGTCATTCAAAAGTCTGCATTAGCACAAGAAACTACTAATACTGGATTTTTTTAAGTAAATAAGATGTAACTTTGAAATTCTTTTTATATTCCTATATTAGAACATAGGAGGAAATAATGATAAAAATAATGATATGTGATTATTTAGTGCTTTAAAACTGCAAAAGAATGACAGGTGCCAGTGGTTTATGTCTATAATCCTAACTACTCAGGAAGCTGAGATCTGAGGAACAAGGTTCCAAAAGCCATCCCAGGGAAGGAAAGCCCATGAGACTTTTATCTCCAATAAACTACTCAAGAAAGAAAAGAAAGAAAGAAAGAAAGAAAGAAAGAAAGAAAGAAAGAAAGAAAGAAAGAAAGAAAGAAAGAAAGAAAGAAAGAAAGAAAGAAAACTGAACTGGAGCTGTGGCTCAAATGATAGAATGTTAGCATTGAGCAAAAAAAAAAAAGCTCAAAGACTGTGTTCAGGCCTTAAATTCAAGCCCCAGGACTGGAACAACAACAACAAAAAAGATTCAACTAGGACTTAGGGGGATCTAGCAAAACCTACTAAAAATTGTTATTTGTTTTTGTATAAACAATATGGATTTTAATAATTGCAAACTTAGGTGAGTCTGAGGGAAATGTGAAGCCTCCAACTCAATGACTGGAAGTCTTCTCTCAGTAGTGAGTTCAGATCAAAATTTCATGAAAGCTGTGTTCTTTGCAGGGAACTACTCTTACAGATGGGATCTATATTTTAAAAAGCCAGTGTTTCCATAAAA
The DNA here is from genome assembly GCF_000151885.1 of Dipodomys ordii. NCBI lineage: Eukaryota > Metazoa > Chordata > Mammalia > Rodentia > Heteromyidae > Dipodomys > Dipodomys ordii. The sequence continues at coordinate 2,379 of NW_012278653.1, forward strand.
GGCAGTGTTAATAAAGGTTCCATATTTTGGCCATCTTTTTTTCTGTACTCCCTAGGAGAAACAAGAGTCCCCGTATGCTATGAGATGCAAAGTAGAATACGTTTGGCAGGATCACCCCAAGCACACGCACAACAGCATTATTACACCAGCAGCTGCTTTGGTCCCAGTGTTTTATCCTGTCAATAAGAAAATCCTTGATGTGCTATTGAATACGCAGTTATCTTGACAGCCATCTTCATGTAATATTCAAGATAGCTTTTACACAGTCTCAATTATAATATTAGCCCAAGATCTAATGCTTGCTCTTTATTTAAGGGATCATGAACTTGATTTGATGCTTTCTCTTCTGTGAACGAATTCAGACTGAATTCTCCTGGGCAGATTTCCTATCTTTAACTGACCGTAAACTTGAGATGTTCCTGGGTGGGACACAGGCCCGGGGTCTGGGGGGTGGGGGGGAAGGGGGCGGAGAGGGCGGGAACCTTATTCTTTTCAGTAGCTCTTGAATATATCTACATTTACCTACATTTAACTCGAGCTATTTTCATCAGCGTTCTACTGTGTGTTGAGCCTGACCTCTGAAATATTTTGGTTGCTGAATCGCCACCATCCAACACAAAAGACTAATCTTACAAGCTCTACTTTGTTCTGAAATTTCCTGCTATTCCATGACATTAACTGTCTCACTCTCTTACTGCAGTCTCACAAGTTCGTTAGCACATAGTTCACCAGATTCAATATCATGTTTGGGAAGGCAGTGAAGGATAAGAGGAGAGAGGAGAGAGATGAAGAAGGGAAAGAGGGGAGAAGGAAGAAAGGAAGAGAGGGAGGGAGGAAGGAAGGAAGGAAGGAAGGAAGGAAGGAAGGAAGGAAGGAAGGAAGGAAGGAAGGAA
>NW_012278654.1:0-3472 GCF_000151885.1 Dipodomys ordii
AGCTTTTTTCTTTTTGCTTATGTGGTGCTGAGGAATCGAACCCAGGGCCTCAGGCATGCAAGGCAAGCGCTCTACCACTGAGCCACCTTCCCAGCCCTAAGTATTGTTTTTTTTATTGTAGTTTTTATATTGAAAATAAAACTCTTATTAGAAAATATGATTTAAAAATTGTTTATCTGACTTTATAGATTTTTTATTTTATTTGATTTTTCTTCATTGTACAAAAGTTTTTAAGTTTGATATTGCCCCATCTGTCTATTTTTTGACATCAAATTATTGCCAAAGCCAATGTTGAAACTCTCCCCTTACGTTTTGTTCTAGGAGCTTTAGTTTCTGTTTTTATGTTTCTTGAGTTGGGTGCTAAGATAAAGATCCAACTTAATTCTACCCAATGTTGTGGATATTCAATTTTCTCAGCACCATTTGTTGAAGAGGATCTCCTTTCTATATTTTAAAACTTGACATCTTTGTTGAAGATCACTTGATTACATAAACAAGTGTTTATTTTTGGTCTCTCTATTCTGTTCTCTGTTCTGCCTTCATACCCTGTATCATAATGTTTTGATTATTGAAGCTAGTGATGTGCAAGATTAAGATGTGTTGTGGTTCCAGTTTTGTTCTTTCTCAGGATTGTTTTGGTTATTCAGAAGCGTCAGGATTCTCTGAATTTTAGGATTTTTTTTAAAAACCACATTTACAGAAAATATTTATGAATTTCAGAAGTTGTCTTGAATTGGTAGACTTCCTTGAATAACATGTTTATTTTTTTAAATAATATTAAGGTTTTTGATCCATGAAATGCCTTTTGGCTTTCCTTGTTAAGTTTATTCCATAATATTTTGGAAATTTTGCAAATGGTATTGATTCTTAAATTTTCCTCTTAGATTTTTCACTGTTAGTTTGTAAAAACAAAACTAATACTTTGTGTACTGTTTTTTTGCTCTTCAACTTTCCTAAGAGGTCAATTATTTTTATTTGTATACATGGATCTGTTACATATTATAATCTATTTTCCTCTCAATATATTTTAATTTTAGTATTTCCTATCATTTTGGTATGTTCTTGTTTTCATTAATATGAAAAATAGTTTATAACTTTTATTTTACTGCTATTTAATCTAATATTTGTTCAGAATGCTTTAAATTTCAGTGAGTATAAATACATATGAAGGTTACACTTTTAAAGTTCATATTTTATTGCCTTATTATGCAAGGATATAGCTTGTTTCATATCTGCTTTTATTAGGTTGCTTATTTTTTAATAGCTTTCTATATGACTACATTTACAGATGTCTCTGACATGAGGCAAGAATTTTATCCTGTTCAATATAGGATTTTATAAATGGAGAGTGAATCAAGATTGTTATTCTATTATTCAAATGTTCTATACCATTACTTACTTGATATCTCCTTGATTTCTTGATTTTGGCTCAAGGCATGTTGAAGCTTTTAGAATATTCTAAACATTGGTCATTTTTCATGGCATTTGTAACAGTTTTCTTCTGTATGTTTCCTTCTCTGTTATGTGGTCATTTGGGGTGAGGAAATGTTAATGATAATTCTGTCAACTTTGCTGTTGGTACGTTATTGGATTATGCTCATAGTCAATACTACTGTGGTGGGATATTTTGCCTGCACAAAATTACTCTCCAAAATTTCCAAATAATGAAAATTCAGTATGGAAGATAAAAAATGTGTTTTGGGAGTGGTACAATTCTCCTGTATACACTTGCCTTGTCTTTTTCCCTTGATAGTTGTGGATTTCAGTATCTCTGCATTCAACTTTACATTTACAGACTCAGTGCAAATTCCTGAGCTGCCGTTTCTCTCTTACAACATCAGTCAATTTAATTGGACTGTACTTTTGTGAACTTGGTTATCCTGAAAGTAACATTTTTCCAGGATCCCCTTCTATGTATGATTGGATGTGGGTAAAAGAAGAAGTTGTGCAAGATTTTACAACATGGAAGTAAAATAGTGGCTCTAACTTCTGCAAAGTCTTTGCAGGTAGAGACTTCATGGAAGAAGACTGATGTAGAAGTGCCTAGAAGATTCCAGATTGTTTCAGTCCCTGTTTGCTATCAGTTCTTCTTTCAAACTGTTAGATTTACAGACTTATAGCAGCCTCTACCAGACTCCTGGTTGTGCTACCCCATCCCTGACACTAGTTTTTCAGAAGCAGCACCTCTATTATCTCTCCATTATAGTCTTACTTTTGGCCACATATAATTGGGTAAACACTACCACTTAAGATAGGTCCCAGAATAGTTTTGCCTTTTATTTTGTTTTTGAGATAGAGTTGTGCTAACTTTTGAACTCATGGCACTATTGAATCTGCATCTAAAATAACTAGATTATAGGCACAAACCACCACACTCAAAACTAGGACAGATTCCTTTTCAACGTTCCCTTGATATAAATGTCTGAATGTGATTCTCCATCACCTAATGTAATGGGTTAGAAGTCAGGAAGAATTTTCTTTACATCTTCAGAAAAATGAACATTTCATTGAAGTTATTTGAAACAAATAAAGTGGCAGGGTCTGGGAATACTTCACCAATTTTACAAAATGAAATTTAATATCTTCAAGGAAAAGTATTTCTCAAGGTAATAAAATATAATATCTTTTTGTGGGCATATTTTGAGAAATGATCTTTAGTTGGAGACAGTTCATAAATTAGGACAGCTCACCAGGAATTGCTTTTAGTTCATCTGAAAACAGGGGAAAAGATGCAGTACTCAAACAGGAGTCTTTAGAACTTAAAACACCAGATTCATCACCCTCTGCTGATGAGTCTCCTGAACTTCTTGAATTTCTTATCTATAAAATGGGAATGATAACTCTGTTCCACCAGAAGTAAGTATGTTCCTAGAAGACTCCATAATAATTTCTCATCAATGGCCAGAATAGAGTAGCCTTTTTTCTTTCTTTCTTTCCTTTTTTTATTGTGAGAATACCGTACAGAGTAGTTACAATTACATGGGCAAGATAACGAGTACATTTCTTATGAAGCATTGTTGCCTCCTCGTTGTTTCCCCTTCCCATCCCTTCCCATACTCCTCCCCTTCCCTGACCCAATCCTCTCCCCATCCCCTACCAAAGTTGTTAAGTTCGTTTTTCGATATAACAGCTTGTACATCTCATTATTGCAATGGGTCCACCTGTATCCCTAGTTAAACGATTTGTTTTTTCCCTTCCCCTCCACAAATTATACCAACATCAAATACAGTGAAAACATGGGTTGTACTGTGGGGGAGGGACATACAAAGAAACATAGGAATCATCTTATAAATATGATAGAAACAACTGCATGAAAGAAAAAAGAACATTTGAATACTTATCTTGGGGTTCATTCCCTTAACATCAACTTATCTGACATTTTCTGCTTGACTCAGACATATACTAGTTATTGCAAATAAGGGAAACCATGGGACCTATGTTTCTTTGGGCCTGGCTTGATTCACTTAATATA
>NW_012278655.1:0-1669 GCF_000151885.1 Dipodomys ordii
TTCTTTTTGCTTATGTGGTGCTGAGGAATCGAACCCAGGGCCTCATGCATGCAAGGCAAGCACTCTACCACTGAGCCACCTTCCCAGCCCAAGAAATTACTTTTTTTTTAAACTTTTCTTTTTTGTCTTTTCTTTTTTGGTACTGGGGATCAAACCCAGGACTGTTGCAATTGCTGAGCAAGCACTTTCACACTGTGTTACATCCCAGACCAGAAATGACATTTTTATGATAATAAGTCATAAAATGTGATAATCAGTCATAAAATTGGTTTACATAATGCTTAATGACTTCTTCATGTCTTCTGTTTATCAATGATCTGCCTACTTTATCTTACCAATTATTATAGGTGGAAACTAAAGTCTCAAGCTATTTTTAGTGAATTGGCTATTTCTCCCCTAATTCTATCAGGTTAACCTCAAGTATTTTGGGGCTCTGTTATGTGTATCTGTCTAAAATTGTTGTTGTTTTTGTCGTTGATTAATTGACCTATTACCATAAAACTGCTTCTTTTTTTTTTTTGGTAGATCATGGGGCTTAAACTCTGGACCTAGGTGCTGTCCCTGAGCTCTTCAGCTCAAGGCTCTACCACTTTGAGCCATGGTGCCACGTCTGGCTTTCTGGTGGTTAATTGGATATAAGAATCTCACAGACTTTCCTACCTGGGCTGGTTTTGAACTGTGATCCTCAGATCTTATTCCCCTACATACCTAGGATTACAGGCATGAGCCACCAGTGCCTGGCTAAAAATGACATTTCTAATAATGCATTTTTTCTTGAAATCTATTTTGTAGCCATTTCTGCTATTGTAGACACTCTTTTACACTATGAATTTTCCCCTTCTTTGCCATTCACCCTATTTGCATTCCAAGGCAAAATACTCAAATAAAATACATCTGTTAAGTTTAGTCATATTTCAAGTTTCGAAATGAAACAAATGATAGCTTTTAAATCTATTTACCACATGTAAATGAAAACAACATTGAGAACATAAAAGCTATTATTGTTTTTCAACTCTTGATGAGTCCTTGATTTAACTTAAAAAGATTTGTTCTACAAGATCAAATTTGAGCTGATCTAATTACCTTCTAAAGGTCCACAATTCTATTTATGTCATACCAGCAGGGGAAGGAAATTCCTAAGCAGGAACACTGCTCAGAAAGTATTCTATCATGTCTCCAAATCCCTGAGAATCAAGAAAACTGGAAGCAACAGAAAACACTGTAAAGGTAACTGACTTCATTTGTTGAAAAAAAAAAACACTTCTTTAACCTAAATGTGCCAAATAGGCAGGACACCCTGTATAACAAGTTATTTTATTCTCTAGCAAAGCAGTGTCCAACTGAAAGTGTGAGCCACAAACACAAATCATATATGGAATTTCAAGATTTTGAATAGACAGGTTTTAAGATGATCAAAATTAAACAAATACTAATATATTTCATATAACCCAATATATTATCATTCCTACATGTGATCAGTCTACAAATATTTTTAAGTTCCTGTTGTCTTTAAAATTTAGAGCATACAGGGCTGGGAAGGTGGCTCAGTGGTAGAGCACTTGCCTTGCATGCTCGAGGCCCTGGGTTCAATTCTTTAGCACCACATAAGAAAAAAGCCAGAAGTGGTGCTGTGGCTCAAGTGGTAGAGCACTAGCCTTGAGCTGAAGAG
>NW_012278656.1:0-3361 GCF_000151885.1 Dipodomys ordii
TTTTTTCTTTTTGCTTATGTGGTGCTGAGGAATCGAACCCAGGGCCTCAGGCATGCAAGGCAAGCGCTCTACCACTGAGCCACCTTCCCAGCCCGTTTTGGGAAGGTTCTAAGAAGACCAAAGTCAAGACTCATGATAGACTAACAGGCAGAAAGAGAGATGAGGTGGGGGAGAAGAGGGAGGGAAAGAGAAAGAGACAGAGACACAGAGAGATATTAATACACAAATTGCAAAACAGTGGCCCAAATAGGGGTGCTGGTGGTTCATCCTTTTAATCCTAGCTACTCAGGAGACTGAGATATGAAACCAGCTCCTGAAGGAAAGTTCATGAGACTCTATTTTTTTTTTTTGCCAGTCCTGGGGCTTGAACTCTGGGCCTGGGCACTGTCCCTGAGCTTCTTTTTGCTCAAGGCTTGCATTCTACCACTTGCGCCATAGTGCCACTTCTGGCTTTTTCTGTGTATGTGGTATCCAGGGCTTCAGGCAAGCAAGGTAAGCACTCAACACTAAGCCACATTCCCAGCTCCTCCATAACCATCAGAATTAACCATCAGAAATTCAGAAGTAGAGCTGTGGTTCAAGTGGGAAAGTACCAGCCTTGAATGAAAAATTTAAGGGATAACACCCAGGTGTTGAATTCAAGCCACAGTACTGGCACCAAAAAATAAAAATAAAAATGGTGGCCCATAGACTAAGGTTGCCAGATTTTGTGTGTGTGTGTGTGTGTGTGTGTGTGTGTGTGTGTTGGTACTAGTGCCCAGGCTCTGTCTCTTAGCTTTTTTGCTCAAGATTGGTACTCTCCTACTTGAGCCACACCTTCAATTGTGGCTTTTTGCTTGTTAATAGAGAATAAGTCTCAGAGACTTTCCTGTTTGGGCTGGCTTTGAACTGCAGTTTTCAGATCTCAGCTGCCCAAATAGCTATGATTACCTAGCTTGCCCTTCCTTTTCTTAAATATCACTGGATACACTTCCTCCTTCACACTTTCTGTTTTAAAATTGCTAGAGGAGTCCTTTGGTAGCTCCCATTGTACCCTTTGCAGTTTGGTTGTATCTTCTGGTGTCGTGAGAAAAATTAGCCAGAGATCTTGTTGCAACATGTATGAACTGACAGGCCCAGAAAGTAATGTGGTAGTAATCGGAGGGCATGAACAGGGTCCCTTGGCAGCTGGTGGGTGGGACAGCTGGGCACAGTTACCCAATCATAATCTTTTTTCTTGCTTGTGCTTTGTTTATGAAAGAGATACTATTACTATTTGACCAATGGCATTCGGAAAGACATGATTGCCCCAGAGGAAGATCAAGTAATGGTTCGGATTTCAAAGCTGATTCCTAACACACTGTTGACAAATCCCACCCTGGAGCCCCTGATAATAGCACTGGTGAAAGAGAAGGAACATGACTATTACTATAGCCTCATGAAAAGCATTGGTAAGGCTGGGCTTAAGTGGGTGGGGCTGCTGTTGTGGGCACTGTCTTTCCCCTTTGTCATCACTGTGACAAAATACCAAAGCAAATCAACTTAAAAAAGAAAAATTAGCTACGTGCTTGTGGCTCACACCTGTAACCCTAGTACTCAGGAGGCTGAGATCTGAGGATTGCAGTTTGAAGCCAGCCCTGGCAACAACGTCCATGAGACTTTTATCTCCAATAAACTACCAAAAGGCCAGGAACTCAGTTCAAGTGGTAGAATGCTAGCCTGGAGCAAAAGAAGCTCATGGATAGTGTCCTGGCCTTGAGTTCAAGCCCCAGGACCAGCAGGAGAGAGGCGGGGGTGGGGGTGGGAGAGAGATTAATTTTGGCTCATGATTTCAAAGTTTCATTCCATCATCTGTTGGCTCCAGCACTTTTGGGTTGTGGTGAAACAGAGAAGTATGTCAGAGAGCACGTGGTAAAGCAAAGCTGTCTACCTGGTGGCCAGGAAGCAGAATGAGAGAGACCTACCTGCATTGATGGGTTCCCTTCTCCTGTTTTTGTTCCAAATGGGCCCCCAGCATTTTGGATGATTCCATATTCAGGGCTGGTCTTTGTCCTCTCAGTATCTGTTCCATGTGCCAATCGTTTGTAGAAACACCCCAAACTGTGCTTCACTAATCTGCACATCTTTCAATCCATTATACTCACATCAGTTACCACCCTCATTACACTGAATATGCTTAAAAAAATACCATTGAATCTTTAGTGCGAATGCCTGCTAACTTCCTCTCATCAATAGTGTATACAATACTTTCCACACTTCAGTGTGGGGGAACCTCACAACCTGGGGATCTTGTTAAAAAATAGGTTCTGATTTAACAGATCTAAAACTGAGCTGGAGCCTGAGATTCTGCAGTTTTGATTTTATTTTATATTTTATATTTATTTTATTTTCCTGGTAGTCAGGAGTGAACTTAGGGCCTTGCTTTTGCTTAACTCTACCATCTGAACCATACTTCCAATCTGGCATTTTTGCTGGTTATTTTTTTAAGGTTTTATTTCTTAGAATTTTTTTTTTTTTGGGTCCGGTCATGGGTCTGGGAGCTGTCCCTCAGCTCTTCACCTCAAGGCTAGCGCTCTACCACTTGAGCCACAGTGCCACTTCTGGCTTTTTTTTTCTGCTTATATGGTGCTGAGAAATCGAACCCAGGGCCTCATGCATGCAAGGCAAGTGCTCTACCACTAAGCCACCTTCCCAGCCCATCTTATAATTTTTTTATTATTATCTTTAAGTAGTTGTTCAAAGGGGTTTGATTTCAATATTTCATTTGCTGATTATGTGGGGATGAAGTCTCATAGGTTTTTTTTCTTGTCTGAGATGACCTTGAACTATGATCCTTTGAATCTCAGCTTCCTGAGTAGTTAGGATTACAGATGTGAACCACTAGCAACTGAGTTGAGATTCTGCATTTATGACAAACTTGCTGGTTCAAATGTGACAAAACTCAGGGGCTGGTTATGTGGCTCAGTGTAGAATGCTTGCCTAACATGCATGAAGCCCTGGGTTCCATTCTTCAGTACCACATACACAGAAAAAGCTGGAAGTGGAGCTGTGGCTCAAGTGGTAGAGTGCTATCCTTGAACAAAAGAAGCTCAGGGACAGTGCCCAGGCCCTGAGTTCAAGCCCAGGACTAGCCAAAAAAAAATGTGACAAAACTCAGGAGCAATACAGTGGATAGCAAGAGTTCATGCAAATTTCAAAATCTAGCTCAAGACCTAATGCATTTTTGTTTTTTCCTCTTTATCCTTCAGGGCTCCTTCAATCTTCTACACTTTTTTTATTTTTTGGGGTCCGGTCATGGGGCCTGAACTCTGGGCCTGGGTGCTGTCCCTCAGCTCTTCAGCTCAAGGCTAGTGCTCTACCACTTGAGCCACAGTGCCACTTC
>NW_012278657.1:0-1380 GCF_000151885.1 Dipodomys ordii
GGGGGGGGGGGGGAGGATTACAGGCTTGAATTTTTGTGGATCTGATTATGTACTATAGTCTGGGAACCCATACCCCTTCACGATGCTGATGGTCAACAGTGAATGGTGAAAGAAATAGGGTATGAAATTTCAGGGGGCCCAGTGGTGCAGCTCAGTGGTAGAGTGCTTGCGTGACAGGTGCAAAGGTCCTGGGATCCATTCCTAGTACTGCAAAGAAGAAAACAAAAAAGGCAGATATTCTGCATGTAACCAACAGAAGCAACGCTGGACGAGGCCACCGGGTCGCTTCTGGTCTTGCATTTCTGTTGTTCAGTTGTGTCTTTCTCACAACAAAATTAACTTTCAATGGGGGACCTCATTTGTTCACTTGAGGAGTGATTTATTCCCTCCACAGTATACTGGCCTCCCCCGGCCAGGATCCCATGAAGAATGAGGTCAGTAAACATCTGGTGCGTCCACCATGCAAGGTGCCGATCCCAGGTTAAGGCATAAATTCACCTGTTTAATTCACACCACAGCTCCACAGCTTCATGCCACTCAACAGAGAGGTGGCGGGCTGGCCAGGCACCAACCACACAGCCAGACCTAGAGAAATAGGTCTCTGCCTATTGCTGGAGGTGGGGTCTTTGAGAGGGCAGGGATGATGGAGGGTGGGCATCAGGTGGGCAGGGGGCTCCTACTGGAGTTTTCTGGGCTGGATCTGGAGCCCAGGCGCAGGTGTGTGGGGTGAGGGGAGACAGAGGCCGGCATAAGCCACCAGGGGGCACCGGGGGACCAGGCAACGGACCTAGGCCTGGCTCTGATCCAGAGCAACTGGGTGTCCACCTGCCGACTGCCATGGTGTCCTTGGTTCCCAATACCACGGGGTACCCGGTGCTTGTCTGCTTCTCTACCTCTTGCTCCCAGGGGAAACTGAGTCCGGGAGCAGCGAGTGGCCGGCCCGCCGGCGTCCGGGGCAAGTCCCGGGCGGCGAGGCCGACAGCCGCGGGGCGCCGGGGCGCGAACCCTCGCCGGGTTTTTTCGGAGGTGGGTGGGTAGGTGTTGTTTTTCTCGCTCGCGCGGTGAATGAAGCGCCTTCGTGGGAAAAGGCTGTCAGAGAGGCTCTGCAGCCGGATGTGCGCGGAGGAACTCGTTCGGGAACCGCCCACGATGGGCTCCGGCCGCGGCGGGGGCGGAGCGGGGAGAGTTCCGGGAAAGAGGGGGGGGGCTCGGTTTCCTCCCCGAGCACCCCGAGCGCACGCGTGGGTAACCCCGCCGCGCAAAGCCTCCACCGGCCCGTGGCGCCCCTGGCTTGGCACAAAGCCCGACTGGGAGGCCCGGAATGTGGGGAGAGGGACCTCAAAATCGACGCCGGGCGCAGGCCACGGCCAGGGCGCGGTG
>NW_012278658.1:0-1136 GCF_000151885.1 Dipodomys ordii
AGGAGTCTCACGGTCTCTCCTGCCCGGGCTGGCTTTGAACCGCGATCCTCAAATCTCAGCCTCCTGAGTAGCTAGGATTACAGGCGTGAGCCACCGGCGCCCGGCTAGAACAAGTCATTTTTAAAGGTAGAGCTGGAGGTTAAAAGTGGAGAGAAGGTACCAAAATGCTGGACTTGTTGCTGGGTGCTGGTGGCTCACACCTGTCATCCTAGCTACTAAGTAGGCTGAGATCTAAGGGTCCTGGTTCAGCACCCAGGCAAGAAAGTCCATAAGACTCTTATTTCCAGTTAACCAGCAAAAAGCTAGAAGTGCAGGTGTCACTCAAGTGGTAGAGTGGTAAAAGTTTCTCCTCCCCCGCCTCTTTAGGTGCCTATCCTAGGGCTTTAGCAGGGGGTTTGAGTGCTGTCGCTTAGCTTTTTTGTTCAAGGGTAGCACCCTACCATGTAAGCCATGCTATATTTTGGCTTTTTTGGTGGTTAATTGGAGATAAGAATTTCTTGCCCAGGCTGGCTTCAAACTGTAATTCCCAGATCTTAGCTTCTTGAGTATTGATGATTATGGGTTTGAGCCACGACTCAGATAAAACTTTTATTTTTATTCCTATTCAGATGAACAATTTGCAGATCAAGGAAGAGAAAGTCAAAGCAGACACTAATGGTGAGTCATTAAACTAGTAACTGCAGGCTGGTACTAGTTTGCTTTCAATTTGTTCTCACAGCTGCAGGGAGCCAAGGAGCTTTCCTCTAGTATAATGTGGCAAGCAGCAGACTCCTAAATTAGGATTCATTCTTTTATTATTATTTTGTTGGTGTACAAAGGAGTTGCCATTCAACAAAGCAGTTTATGGATACAATCACCTTGAACAATATCACCTCTTTCCTCATTCACTCCATCCCTCCCAACCACATTCCTTCCCTTAGAGGTTCATTCTTGAAGAGGGGCATTAAGGATTATCATTAGATTGTTGATTGTTCCACTTCTGTTTACTTGATATTTATTAGCTTTAAAAAAAAAAAAACCTGGGCTCAAAAATGAGGAGTAAGGGCTGGGAAGGTGGCTCAGTGGTAGAGCGCTTACCTTGCATGCATGAGGCCCTGGGTTCGATTCCTCAGCACCACATAAGCAAAAAGAAAAAA
>NW_012278659.1:0-1094 GCF_000151885.1 Dipodomys ordii
CATTCCCACCAGCAGTGTAATAGGGTTCCTCGTTCTCCACATCCCCTCCAGCATTTGTTGTTGGCTGATTTGTGGATGTGGGACATTCTGACTGGAGTAAGGTGGTATCTCAGGGTTGTCTTTATTTTGTGCATAACTTTTTAAGTAACAAATAAATTATGGGGCTGGGAAGGTGGCTCAGTAGTAGAGTGCTTGCCTTGCATGCATGAGGCCCTGGGTTCAATTCCTTGGCACCACAAAAGCAGAAAAAGATGGAAGTGACACTGTGGCTCAAGTGGTAGAGTGCTAACCTTGAGTTGAAGAGCTGAGGAACAGCACCCAGGCCCAGAGTTCAGGCCCCACGATCGACCAAAAATATGTATATATGTATGTATGTATTGGTACTGGACCTTGAACTCCTTGCTTGGAAAACCTTGTGCTCTCCCTTGACTTTTCTACTCAATGCTGGCACTCAACCACTTGGGCCATCTACTAGCTTTTTGCTTCATTGGAGATAAGCATCTCACAGATTTTTCTGCCTAAGCTGGCTTCAAACTGTGATCCTCAGATCTTAGACTCTTGAGTAGCTAGGATTACAGGCATGAACCAGCATAACTATTTTGTTTTAATGCCCAATCAAATCATCATTACCATGAGATAATTTCTTAGGAAATCTTCACTGAGATGTAATTGACATGCAACAAACTGCAGTTACTTGGCAAAGTGTTTTATGTGTGTAAGTTGTGAAACCATCTTCATAAACAAGATAGTGAAACCATTGTCCCTCAGTTTCCCCCTGCCTCCTTATAACTCCCTCACTCATCCCCGTACCCTACCACATATGGAAACTAGAGATCTGCTTTCTGTCACTATGAATTACTTTACATTTTCTAGAAGTTTCTAAAACATGCAACTTATTGGCTAGCTTCTTTCACTCAGCAATTTGCTTGAGATTTATTATTTCTTTTCTTAAAAAAAATTGAGGTAGGACTGGGAAGGTGGCTTAGTGGTAGAGTGCTTGCCTTGCATGCCTGACACCCTGGGTTCGATTCCTCAGCACCACATAAGCAAAAAGAAAAAAGCCGGAGGTGGTGCTGTGGCTCAAGTGGTAGAGC
>NW_012278660.1:0-2580 GCF_000151885.1 Dipodomys ordii
TTAATATAATTTTTTCCAAGTCTTTCCATTTCCTAACAAATGGGGCGATGTCATTCTTTCTGATGGAGGCATAGAATTCCATTGTGTGTGTGTGTGTGTGTGTGTGTGTGTGTGTGTGTATGTATGTGATATATATATATGTATATATATATATACATATATATATCATATTTTCTTGATCCATTCATCTACTGAGGGGCATCTGGGTTGGTTCCATATCAAAGAAATGCAAATCAAAACAGCATTGAGATTCCACCTTACCCCAGTTAGAATGGCTTTAATCAAGAAATGTAATAACAGTACATGCTGGAGAGGCTGTGGCCAAAAGGGAACCCTACTGCATTGTTGGTGGGAGTGTAAACTTGTTCAACCACTTTGGAAAGCAGTATGGACGTTCCTCAAAAGACTCCACATAGAGTTCCCATATGGCCTAGCAATCCCACTTTTGGGCATTTACCCAAATGATCACAAACAAGGCCATACTAAAGATACTAGCACAACTATGTTTATCACAGCATTATTTACTATAGCTAAGATATGGAACCTTTTTTTGCTTTCATGTTCTGAATCTTATCCCTGACCATAACTACTTTAGTTTGTAAGGAAGAGTGGACTAGCACTTAGAAGTTAGTAATTTCTATATTGAGGAGTATAGCTTGGTTCATAAGATACCTACATCATCTCTATTCATTTCTATCCTAGCCTAAGTTTCCTTGTGCTTTGTACTTATTTTAAAAAATTAAGATGAATTAAACTAAACTCTACAGAGGGAATTGGTAAATGGACCATAAAGTGCTATTAAAATGAAATAGTATACAACCATTAAAGTAATAGATCTGCTGACTGTGTCAAAATTCAGAAAAATGCTCATGAAATAGCTGTTTAAAAAAATTAGATCACAAGGCTGTCCACATGGGCTTACAACTGTGTAAATGCTATTTATGAATCTAAAGGTTAGAAAGGACTGCAAAGGAATAAAAATAGTTCCTATTAAGATACCTTCACAGTTGAATCAAAAAGAGTTTTTCAACCATGCTTTAAAAATTGAGTAAATAAAACCTTACCATCATAAAATTGATCATAAAATTACATCTAAAATGGAAGCTTTTGCTGCTGATTCCAAACCAGTCCTTTTGGCCTGAGAGGCAAATTGAGCATATAACTCTAGGGCTGGAAGCCATGTAGTACACAGCAGGTGGTGAGTTGTTGGATTGAAAGAACAAATATCCTCACGGCTTAGGGAACAGCCTGAGGCGGCTGGTGAACATCAGATGGTACTCAGGTATATTTGCCAGTGATAGAAGCAAGTCACTGCTGATATAGGCTGAGAGGACTTAGGACTTTCAATTCCTACCATTCTACTCTGGCAGTTCCAAAGACAGTGAGCAAAGCAACCCAAAGGAAACCAATGTCCAATTTCAGCTTGTTAAAAAAGGAAACTAAAGTATGTTTCCTATGCAGACCCCCACGTCCTATCTTGACAATCCCATTACAAAAGGAACCAGGAATTTCCTCTACATCATTGCTGCCAACACTTTGAAGAACAAAGAAGACAACCTGGGATCTTGTTAAGATTCAGATTCCTACTCAAGAGATGTGGAAGTTCTACCTTAATTTTTACTAAGCTCTTGGCTAATGCCAGTGCTGCTGGTCTTCAGACTATAAGTATCAAGGTTCTGAAGAGGGCTGCAGGTAACTTACACCTGTAATCCTAGTTACTGAGGAGGTTGAGATCTGAGGATAATGGATTGAAGCCAGCTAGGGCAGCAGAGTCCATGAGACTATTATCTTCAATTAACTAACAAAAGCCTGGAAGTAGAGCAGTGGCTCAAGTAGTAGAGTGCTAGCCTTAAGAAAAAAAAAAGGGTGGGGCGCTGAGTTCAAGTCCTAGTACTGGCTAACTAAATAAGTAAAGGTTCTGTGTATCCCAAAGACTTACTTTTCTAATTATATAGCCTGCAGATATATTCAGTAAGGCCTCACTCTTCAAACTATATATAAGACCTCTACTTTGAAGACTATGCAACATTGCTGAGAGAAACAAGTCAGAAACAAGCCATTGAGTCTTTATGCATTGGAAGACTCAATATTGCTAAAAGTATTAGTTTTGTCTAGATCTCAGAGTCAACAAAACCCTAATCAGAATTATAACAGACTTAAAAAATGGTAGAAATTAATAAGACAATTTAAAGTCTCACATGAAAATACCAAGGGCTCAAAATAGCCCAAATGATTTTGTATAAGATGAAGTTAGAAGACTCCTATTTACTAATTTCAAGATGGTTTAAAACTGTAGTCGCAAATCAGTGAGTTATTGGGTAGATTAGTCAATGGAACTAAACAGAGTCCAGAAGTAGACCCCTGTGTATAACAGCCACCTGCTCATTAGTACTTACCTCATAGGTTAAGGATCAGGTGAATTTACATACAAAAAGCATTTAGGACATTTCCTTGTACTTCTGGTGATCAGTATGTATTGTGGTTTTACTACCTCCTCCCCCTCCCCCTCTCCCTTTCCCCTCCCTCTGCCCCTCCTCCCCCTCTTCCTTCCCCTCTCTTCCTCCCCCCTTCCCCTCCTCC
>NW_012278661.1:0-1903 GCF_000151885.1 Dipodomys ordii
TCTCAGCCTCCTGAGTAGCTACGATTACAGGCGTGAACCACCAGCGCCCGGCCTCAAGAACTTCTTTATAAAGAAAAAATTCAAACAGTGAAATAACTACAGTAGTTATTTTGCACTTTAACTCTAATAGTTATATAATAATACTCTACTAGTTACTTTGTGCTGTGCTTTAATACAATACCTACCTATAAGAGAATATTTGTCATTGACCTATTAATAAATAACTATTTGATAACTTTTTCATACATCAAAATATCTCAATGCTAACTTTATTTTCAATTGTGTAAGACAAATTGAGAGCTATTATATATTATTAAAACTATCCCTTAATCTTTATGACAGGATTTTGATTTACCAATTACTAGGAAAAGAATATTAGGCATTAATTGCAATTCATATATCATTACTGTAACTGACATATACCAAAAGTAGAAATAAACTTTATACACTATTTCCTCAATTATCCACCAAAAGTTTAAGCTAATTTGCTTATTTGTGTTAAAGTTTCTTTAAAAAAAAAAAGGAAAAAAAAGAAGAACAAATATATCCAACAAGCATTCTACACATTAATAGTAAAACAAAGCCATGGAAAAATAGTAAAAAGTAATCATGGTCAACACAATGAAATACCACAAAACCACTGAATGTTCACATGTAAAACCTTGTTTCAGATAAAAATTTACCTTCTTTCTATCAACTGTCTCACTTAAAAAAAATCAAGTGAATTTTGCTAGACTACATGTTTTTTAAAGTCATATTCATACAATAAATCAGACTACAAACACTCAACATTCACATTAAATCTTTTTTTTTGTTGTTGTTGTTCAGTCCTGGGGCTTGAACTCTTGAGCTCTTCAGCTCAAGGCTACTGCTTTTCTTTACCTCTCCTCTTCCTTAAAGTACAAACATCGGTAATGCCCTCTGGCTCCTCTAGGAAAGGAGGGTGGTGTGAAATAAGTGGATATGGAGAAGTGTTTTCTGGACTAGCTCTGCAGTGGCATGGGCTTGCCAGGTGGCTAAATTCACTTGTTATTGGGTTTTCTGGTGGTTTTTTTTTTTTATTGGAGATCAGAATCTCATAGACTTTCCTGCCCAGGCTGGCTTTGATCTGAGATCCTCAGATCTCGGTCTCCTGAGTGGCTACGATTACAGCCATAAGCCACCAGCACCCAGTCATGTTAATCTTAACAGTACCTTAGTACCTTTACACAAACAATGCCCAGCACAATGACTACAGAATGAATGGAATTTCTAAAAAGCTAAAGGGAAAAAAGTATTTAGGATGAGACTTACTTTCATCATTTTCTCCAGCCTCAGATGTAACAGTAATGGTGAAGCTGTGTGGATTTTCTGATAATACTGCAAGAAAACATACATAAAAGTTAGGAGCCTACTTCCTAAGGCAGATGTTATTCCTTATTATAAGTGTATCACTACCTAGTCCTAAAAACTAGTCCTTAACCTGTATTTTTATTTTAATAAATATAAACTGAGCAGAATAATGAAATATAAAGACTACATTAATTTCCTAATCAAGGTGAGTTTTCTTTAATCTGGAAAGGTTAATAAACCCTCTTGATGTCTTACCTATACAATCAAAATAGTAGGTAGTTTATGTTTTATTTCTAAAGCTCTTCATATACATGAAAAATTAAGTTCCTAAGAAAAAACTCCAAATAGAATAGCAAAAACTTTGGTGTTCCTCTTCAATACTACCCACTGATATTCATGTTGTCACTGATTTTATACTTTTCTATCTTTTTAGTATTGACTAGATCTTTAGTGAAACCAAATTTAATCTTTCACAAATATTTATCGAACTTTTATCATCTTCATGGAATTATGATAGAAATTAGCTATAAATACGAACAGTAGGGGCTGGGAAGGTGGCTCAGTGGTAGAG
>NW_012278662.1:0-1802 GCF_000151885.1 Dipodomys ordii
TGAGGCCCTGGGTTTGATTCCTC
Organism: Dipodomys ordii; assembly: GCF_000151885.1. Taxonomy (NCBI): domain Eukaryota; kingdom Metazoa; phylum Chordata; class Mammalia; order Rodentia; family Heteromyidae; genus Dipodomys; species Dipodomys ordii. Next base: position 24 of record NW_012278662.1, read on the forward strand.
AGCACCACATAAGCAAAAAGAAAAAAGCCGGAAGTGGCACTGTGGCTCAGGTGGTAGAGCACTAGCCTTGAGCTGAAGAGCTGAGGGACAGCACTCAGGCCCAGAGTTCAGGCCCCACGACGGGACCCAAAAAAAAAAAAGGGCAGACCACTAACTAATGCTGGATTAGCTGTTGCTGTGGTGCAATTAACCCAGAAGAAAGGGGGAGGCTCAGGTGCATGCTTTAGATGCAGCAAGATGGGGCACATAAAGCGTAATTGCCCTGAAAAGGGAAAAGTGATAGAAACAGGAAAAGGGACAACAGCCTAAGCAGCCTGGGCTATGCCCTAGATGTAAAAAGGGGAAGCATTGGGCAAATGAATGCCGATCTGTGAAAGACATCAACGGTCAACGCTTAACGCAGGCCCAGGAAAAAACCTATTCAAAAAATGCTGCAAATTTGTCTAAACAGTTGTCTAGTTATCTTTTAGGTAATTGAACTGGGGAGTTCGACAGCCTGATGGAACAGCTCAGGGTTGCCATCGTCACAATGAACTCGACCCAAGTGGATGCGGGATTGGTGGAGGGGTTATCTTCATGGATCTCCGCTGCCATGAATCATCTTAAGGAGTGGGCAGGTTTGAGAGCCCTGACAGGCCTCCCGGTGTTGGCCTCCTTGGTATGTCTGTGGTGCATTTGCCAAATTAGAGGTTCTCAGCGTCGCAGTGCAGCCATGATTATCCAAGCCTTTACAGCCATTGAAGCAGGACAGTCCCCCCCCATGGCTTGCCACTCTGAAAGACTAGCCCTTTTTTGAGCACAGGATGCGAGGCTTGAGCACTGCACTTGGGGTCCACCGAGGTTGTGGGCCCCAAGAAGAGCATGTCTGATTGCATGTGGGTTGATACCCTAAATCCCACCTCTGTAAAAAGGTATTGGATGGGTCTGGTAATCATTCGAGTGGATAACACCTGAGTGAAGATCAGTACAATGTCCCAAATTTCTTCTACAGAGATCAGACCTCTACTCTTGCCTGTTGCAAAAACAAAAAGGGGGAACTGTAGAGAGCTGCATGCAGCCGCACCTTAAAGATGGCGCCAGCTTCTGCCCTCAGCCTTCCAGATGGCGAGTGCTCTCTGTGGTAAACAACTCCTTATATGGCTAAGGCAAAGAATCTGGCTTGCTTCCGCGCACCTGGACCTAATTGGTGGTTCTCACGTGGCGTATCAGGGTTGGCTACCCAGCGGTACTTAAGGCTGTGTGGGATTCTCCCCAGGGCCGGTCAGTCAGAAGATTGCTCAAAGGTCCTGAATAAACTGCAGAGAGAAGAGCTCGGTGTCGTGTCTTCCTTGCTGGTCGAGGAAGTCGTGACAATGAAGTAAATGGTGCTGGCAAAATTGGTTAACTACTTGTAGAAAACTATAGCTAGATCCATATATATCACCCTGCACCAGAATCAACTCCAAATGGATCAAAGATCTCGGAGTCAAAGCAGACACTCTGAAAACATTACAGGATGGAATACGAGAAACCCTAGGTCTCCTTGGCGCAGGCCGAAATTTTCTTAATAGAGACCCGGAAACACAACAAATCAAAGAAAGATTAGACAAATGGGATTGCATGAAGTTGCAGAGCTTCTGCATGGCAAAGGACATAGCTAGCAAGATCAATAGAAGGCCCACGGATTGGGAGAAGATCTTTACTAGCCATACAATGGACAAGGGTCTCATATCTAAAATATACTTGGAACTCAAAAAATTAAATCCCCCAACAACAAATCCTCAAAGAAACAACTGCCCA
>NW_012278663.1:0-2482 GCF_000151885.1 Dipodomys ordii
CATCTGGGTTGGTTCCAGATCTTAGCTATGGTAAATAATGCTGCAATAAACATAGTTGTGCTGGTAGCTTTAGTGTGGTCTTGTTTGTGAACATTAAGGTAAATGCCCAAAAGTGGGATTGCTGGGTCATAGGGGAACTCTATGTGGAGTCCTTTGAGGAACCTCCATACTGCTTTCTGAAGTGGTTGAACAAGTTTACACTCCCACCAACAATGCAGTAAGGTTCCCTTCTGTCCACATCCCCTTCAGCATCTGTTGTTATTAGAGTTCTAGATTCTAGCCATTCTAACTGGGGTGAGGTGGTATCTCAATGTTGTTTTGATTTGCATTTCTTTTATGGCTAGGAAGGTTGAGCATTTTTTCATGTGTCTATTGGCCATCCTTCTTTCCTCTTCAGAGAAGTTTCTCTTTAAGTTTTTAGCCCACTTGTTTAATGGGCAGTTGTTTCTTTGAAGATTTGTTGTTGGGGGATTTAATTTTTTGAGTTCCAGATATATTTTAGATATGAGACCCTTGTCTGTTGTATGGCTAGTGAAGATCTTCTCCCAATCCATGGGCTTTCTATTGATCTTGCTAGCTACGTCCTTTGCCATGCAGAAGATCTGCAATTTCATGCAATACCATTTGTCCAACCTTTTTTGATTTCTTGTGTTTCTGGGTCTCTATTAAGAAAATTTTGGCCTGTCCCAAGGAGACGTAGGGTTTCTCCTATTCCATCTTGTAATGTTTTCAGAGTGTCTTCTTTGACTCTGAAGTCTTTGATCCATTTGAATTTGATTCTGGTGCAGGGTGATATACAAGGATCTAGCTTTAGTTTTCTACAAGTGATTAACCAATTTTGCTAGCACCATTTACTGAAGAGGCTGTCTTTCTTCCATTCTATTTTTTAGCTCCCTTATAGAGGATTAGATGGTTATAGGTCTGTATGTTCATTATGGGTTTTCAATTCTATTCCATTGGTGTGTTCTTGTGTCAGTAGCAAGCTGTTTTGATTACTATGGCTTTGTAGTAGAGTTTGAAATTTAGAATTGATATTCCTCCAGCACTGTCCTTTCTGTTGAGGATCGTTTTTGCTATTCGGGGTCTTTTATTGTTCCATATGAATTTTTGGATTACTTCTTCTATTTCCTTGAAGAATGAGTTTGGAATATTGATAGGTATCGCATTGAATTTGTAGATAGCTGGGGAAGTATTGCCATTTTCACGATGTTAATCTTTCCAATCCAGGAGCATGGGAGTTTTTGCCACTTTCTAAGTTCGGTTTTGATTTCCTTTTTCAAGTTTTTAAAGTTTTCATCATAGAGGTCCTTCACTTCTTTAGTTAATTCCTAGGTATTTTATTTTTTGTGGGGCTATTATGAATGGAGTTGCTTTCCTAATTTCAGCCACACTTTTCTCATTGTTGGCATACAGAAAAGCCATTGATTTATAAGGATTAATTTTATACCCTGCTACTTTGCCAAAGTTTTGAATCAGCTTGAGTAATTTTGAAGTGGAGTCTGTGAAATTCTTTAAATACAAGATTATTTCATCTGCAAAGAGGGAGAGTTTTACTTCTTAACCTATTTGGATCCCCTTTATGTTTGCATCTTGTCTTATTGCTGTAGCTAGGCATTCTAATACTAGATTAAAGAGAAGTGGAGAGAGTGGACATTCTTGTTTCGTTCCTGAGTTAAGAGGAAATGGCTTTAGTTTTTCACCACTAAGTATAATGCTGGCTGTAGGTTTGTCATATACAGCCTTTATTGTATTGAGGAATGTTCCATGGATTCCTAATTTTTCTAGAACTTCATCATAAAGGGGTGTTGGATCTGGTCAAATGATTTTTCTGCATCTATTGAGTTAACCATGTGGTTCTTATCCTTACTCCTGTTGATGTGATGAATTATATTAATTGATTTGCATATATTGAACCAGCTTTGCATCCCTAAAATGAACCCTGTTTGATCGTGGTGTATGATTTTTTTGGATGAATTGTTGAAGTCGATTGGCCAATATTTTGTTGAGAAGTTTTGCATCAATATTCATCAAAGAAATGGGTCTATACTTCTCCTTCTTTGATGAGTCCCTGCCTGGTTTTGGGATGAGGGTTATGATGGTTTCTTAGAATGAGTTCGGTAATGAACCTTCTCTTTCAGTTTCACTGAAGAGTTGGAGGAGTATTGGTGTGAACTCTGCTTTGAAGGCCTTTTAGAATTCCACTGTAAAACCATCTGGTCTTGGGCTTTTCTTAAATGAGAGGTCTCTTATTGCTGTTTCTATTTCAATACTTGATATGGGCCTGTTAAGATGGTTTAACTCATCTTGGTTTAGTTTCAGCATGTCAATATTTGCTAGGACTAGGTCCATTTCTACCAAGTTCTCAAACTTATTAGCATAAAGTTTTGAGAAGTGTTCCTTTATAATGTTCTGAATCTTGGTTGTTTCTGTGGTGATGCTTCCCTTCTCATCTCTGAGTTTATTTATTTGGGTGTGTTCTCTT
>NW_012278664.1:0-1711 GCF_000151885.1 Dipodomys ordii
AAAAAAAAAAAAAAAAAACCAAAACAATCAAGAAAATCATTTTTTGCTTTAAAATTGTTAATTTAGTTATCATGCAAATAGTAAACGTTGGAAATATGTTTTGTCTATTCACCATCCCTAAATGGGCAAAATTAGTTTCTTTGTAACCAAAGTATAGTTTTATTAGAGTATATTCTTTTTCTAGTAAGGTAAAGAGATTTTCATATAATAAAAGTAGTTATTAAAGTAACTAAAGTTCACTAAAGTACTTAGGAAGAACACAAACTGTGCATAGGTTTGCTACAACATTTCATTAAAATAAGCATTAGGGAAGCAGAGCAAATCTCCAAATATAAGTCTTATGTTCCAACAGAGATGTATGCCATAAAGGTTTGCCTTGAAAATTTTGCAGAACATATTGACAATGTGATCGTTTTAATACTGTTTTCCCCACATTCATTAATAACAATCCATAATAATCTTCTCATCCAACACTTATCCACACTTACTTCTTTTTTAGGACGATCAGATACAAGGCTGTCCTCACCAACTGGGTAGGTATGAATCAAGACCAACTCACATTTTTGAATCTGCATGAGACTTTAAAAAAAACTTTTTACATAAGATAAAAAAAGATATACACTCTTTAAAGAACTGAGGCAGGTAAACTATTAAAATCTTATTGTACTAAAAATATATGGCTAAAATCAAATATTGTCAATCTAGTTACAAAGAGTATATAATGACTACATTTGCATTAACACTGAGTAGTATATAATTATACATGTAAATGACCTGGGGACTATTTGAGTATGTTGGCTGAAGATGGAGGGTAATCTATTGGACTGAGCTCCTGATTAAAGGGTCTGCATTGACACCAAGAAGTGTATAGTGTTATAACTGAATTTCAGAAAACCTAGTAAAAAATATAGAGTTGATATAGAAAAAAAAGTTTTCATTTGCAGTAGCTTTTTTCTTTTTAAAAATCCACACAGTGCAAGCTAAATATCACTGGCTCAAGTCTGTCTACAATCTTAGGTACTTGGAAGGTAAAAAATGAGAACATTGCATCTAAAGACCAAAACAAACAAAAAAGGACTCCTTCTCAACCCACAACAGAACACAGTAGCATACACCTGTCATCCCAAGCTCTATGAGACGCTCAGATTGAGAGTACTGTGGAGCCTGACAAGAAGTCCCTGCGGCACTGTCTCCATAGAAGGGCAGCTAGACATAGTGGCAAGTGTCTGTGACCCAGTTAGCACAGAAACATAAGATCACAGCTCAAGTGCTCTAGGACAGGAAACAAGATTCTATCCTAAAACTAGCCAGTGAGAAACAGGGATGGAGGCATGGCTTAGTGGTATTGTGCAAACCTAGCAAGAGCAAGGCCCTGAGCTACAAATCCCAGTATAGACAAAAAAAAAAAAAATCACACAATGCAATGAGCTACGTTTTAGTTTGGTACATACTGAATAATGCCACCAACAATCTGCATATTTTCTAAATTTGTAACACAAACTGTGAGAATGAGCCATCAAAACAAATACACATTAAAAATTTATGTATTATGTTGTCCTTCTGATCACTTTTCTTGAGTGAAAAAAGTAACTTCCAAAGTACCAAGAAAAATAGAAACAGGGCTGGGAAGGTGGCTCAGTGGTAGAGCGTTTGCCTTGCATGCATGAGGCCCTGGGTTCGATTCCTCAGCACCACATAAGCAAAAAGAAAA
>NW_012278665.1:0-1387 GCF_000151885.1 Dipodomys ordii
AAAAAAAAAAAGACTCCAGTAAATTACCAAAAAAGCCAGAAATCGAGCTGTGGCTCAAGTGGTAGAGTGTTAGTCTTTACCAAAAAGAAACTACAGACCATTCCTAGGCCCTTGAGTTTAAGTCCAGGACATTAAAAAAAAAAATCCAAGAGGAAATGACCCATAGCAGGGAGCCTCATGAGGATCAACAGCTGACTTTTCACCAGAAAGCATGGATGTTACTAGGATGATGATTTAGATGCTGCAGACCCCAATTTTCCCATGAAATAACTATAAGATAACCAAAATCACTCTCTCAGAGTACTGGAAATTAATGCAAAGCAAACAAGCAAATGCTGAACCATGGAAAAAGCCAAGCCACTGGGAATTGTCCTGATGATGTAACATTCATTTATCTCACCCTTCTTCTGGATGAGCATCTCACAACCAGAGGTAGTAGCTCAATTCCCAAGGAGCTGGAAAGAGCAGAGTAGAAGTCGTTTCAGGGAATGCCTGAGAGACTGGCCATTGCCTCATTCCAATCAGAGTTCAGACAGGACATGGTAGCCATCCAAAAGACAGATTGCAGAAGCTGTACAAGATGCTGGCTCATGAAAGCCACAGGGAGACTAACAAACACTCAGATACCTCAAGGCAAATATAACATAGTAATATAACAGCTCCAAATTATATAAAACCAACACTGATGGAACTGAAAGAATACAGATCACTATAGTAACAACGGGAAATAAATATGCCATGGTTAGTCAGGACTAGAACAACCAGAGCAAAGACAAACGAGGAAACAGAAGACCTGAACAGCACTACAGACCAATCAGACCTCATAGGCATACACAAAACACTCGATCCAACATCAGAATAATACATATTTTTCCCAAGTGTGTATTGGACATTTTCAAGGCTGGACCATCTGTTAAGCCACAAAGCAAGTATTAAATTTTTGTAAAAAATATTTTTAGATAGATTTTTCCCAATCACTGTGGAATGAAGCTATAAATCTATGGTAGAAGGATAACAAAAATTCAGAAATAGATGGAAATTCAGCAACATATTTGTAAACAATCAATGAAAAATCACAAGGGAAATAGAAAGACAATACAGGTTCATGCCTGTAATCCTAGCTACTCAGGAAGATGATATCTGAGGACCTCAATTCAAAACCAGCCCAGGCAGGAAAGTCTGTGAGACTCTTATCTCTAATAAATTACCCACCAAAAGGCTGGAAGTAGAGCTGTGGTTCAAGGGGCACAGAGCTAGCCTTGAGAAGATAAAGGGCAGTATCCAGGCCTGAGAAAGAAAGAAAGAAAGAAAGAAAGAAAGAAAGAAAGAAAGAAAGAAAGAAAGAAAGAAAGAAAGAAAGAAAGAAAGAAAGAAAGAAAGAAAGAAA
>NW_012278666.1:0-3485 GCF_000151885.1 Dipodomys ordii
CTAGCCTTGAGCTGAAGAGCTGAGGGACAGCGCCCAGGCCCAGAGTTCAGGCCCCACGACTGGACCCCCCGCAAAAAAAGAAGGTGATGGCAGCCTGGGAGCAGTGACTCATACTTGTAATCCCAGATACTCAGGAGGCTGAGATCTAAGGATCACAGGTAAAAGCCAAATCAGGCAGGAAAAGTAGGTAAGACTCATCTCCAATTAAACACACACACACACACAGGTAAGACTCATCTCCAATTAAACACACACACACACACACACACACACACACACACACACACACACACACACACACACACACACACACACACACACACACAGAATCTGATAGTCCTGATAATGGGTGTCTGTAATCTCAGCTATATGGCATGAGAGGCATAAATAGAAAGACTGTGGTCTATCCCAGACTAGAGGGGAAAAAAGACCCTATTCAAAAAATAATGAAAGCAAAAAGGGCTGAGGGTATAGCTCAAGTGGTGGAGTGCCTACCAGGCAAGCCTAAGTAGGCACTCTACCAGGTAGGCACTCTCCTAAGTTCAAACCCTAACACTACAAACAAGTTTTTTTTCTTCCCGAGGCCGTTTCAACATTGCACCTTTTTTAATCATATAATGATAATATCAGCAGATATTTGCTAAGTGCTTGTACACAGCTCCTAGCAAACAATTTTACATTCATCTTCAAAACAAAGCCATGTAAAATAATGCATTTTTTTAACACAAGGAGAAATTGAGACTTGGAGAGGAAGTGATGCTCACACACCGTTACAGGGCTGCACTGAAGGAACTGAAAACAGCCTGAAAAAAAAAAAAATGGTATCTCTGGATCAACAACTAAGGTTCTAGCCTCAAAACTTAAGGAGACACAACGTACATACGGATCAAAGCTCACAGTGCCTTGTTAGAATGTGCAACATTAATGTTTCTATGCTTCAGTTAAGAGATAAATTTAAACTACAGAAATAAAAAGGAGAGAGATGACATGTGGGAGGTGTGGGGAATGTGTTCTTACACACGAGGGTAATTAGGCCAGATGGTGAGTTCCACCCGGCGTCCACTCGCACCCATAGCCGCTAAGGAGCTTCTTGGCTCCTCCACAAAAAATAAAGAAGCCACAGGCTCAAAGCAAACTCTCCCAGGCAGCTAACGCTTCAGCCCCGAGGAGACAAAGCAAGGATGTGACATGATTGATCCCCACCATCCTCCTGTCCCAACGGCTTCAAATTAAGCCATCTTTTTAGTATAACATGACCATTTTAACTATTTAAAAGATGGGGGAGATCCTCTTGCATATTTTACAAAATGAAATAACCGTCTAGAGAAATAGGAAGATAGGAGAATGGATCCATCTTCTCCTGATCAAAATCTACTTCACTAATTAACAATGACTGGTCTCCAATGAGTCGTCCCCTGGCCAAGCTAATGAAGTCCCACTATAGAATCACATGCACTGTAAGCATCCGTGCTGGAAAAGGGGACGAATGAAACGCAGGATTCCACACCCTTCCTTTGGTGGTTCATTAAAATTCTGGTCAAAACAGAGTTTTATTTATGTGAGACATTAAAGGATATTATGACAGTATTAATATGAAATCCGTTGCTTTACTGCCACAGATTTTTTTTTTCTTTCGTCTAAAGTTACAGTTTCTTTCCACTGGTCTTGTTTTAACACCTCCACAGAATATTTCTCTGGCGAGTGTTAGCAAAGGAGGGACAGGCAGGAAGTGGAGAAATGAATCTAAGCTGAAATGCAAGCTGACATATCATTTACAAAAGCTGCTCCCCCAGTCCTGCAGGAGCGGGCACGGCCATCATGACCCCAACAGCAGACACTCAGAAGTTTTATTGAAGGGAGATAAACAAAACATAAAGAGGACTTCCCTAAGATTCCACAAGCCTACCAGCCAGTTATGGTTAACTCATGATAATTCAGTCTAAAATCCTGGTGACCAGGCCCAAGTCCTAGAAGAAAATAACCCGAGGCAAAGAAGGCACTTTCCTCACCCCACTCCCATTCCCAACACACCTCCTGCTGCCTTCGGGGTAGAATGACCTCAGAAGTGAAAGCAAGCCCTGAGGGATCCCCAGGGAGAGAAAGTACAAGTCAGCATCACACAATGGGATGACATAACAAGGGGGTGGAGGTAATCACCAGAGTGGGAATAGAACCTCCAATTCCACACTGTCTGGATGCTGGACTATTCCTCACAACCTCCCCCAAGCCTGTCTCTTGTTCCCTAACCCACACACTTCTGGCGCAATTCTTATACTACATCTCCATCTCCACTGCTGTTTCCTCACCAATAGAATGTAGGGGACACTGGCCCCCACCTCTTGAGAGCTATAATAAGGATCAAACAAGTTTAAGTCAAGACCCTACAACATAATCTGGGACATATATTCCACTTTTAACATAACCAAACCTCTCACAGGATTCATGTAAGGCTCTAACAAAAAGTAACTAAGAAGAAGCAAGAATGATGGCAAGTCAGACATCAGCCTGTGCTACACACTAAGATTCTGTCTCCAAAATTCTCCCCCCCCCCAAAAAAAAAAATTATCACAAATATTTACCTGACATTATGGTATTATCATGCACCAGGTCTTGTTTGTTGTTGTTGTTGTTTTTCTTTAAGTCAATAACCTTTTAATCTGCAGAGAAACCCTAGGAGAAGGGAAACTGAGGTCCAGAGAATTAGCAGGGCAGTCCAGCTTGCAAACAACCACCATCCTAATGATGATGATTAAATCAACAGTAAAAATGGGGAATGATAGTGATGAGTTTTGAGGCTTTTCCCTGTGGGCCATGCTTTTATTCTCCACAAAAGCCCACTGAGGGAACTGATGTCTTCACTCCCATTTGACTGATGAGAGTGCAATGGAGCTGAAAGAGATTGAAGAGCAAAGTCCTTTGCAAGGCGTCATTAAAAGTAAGGTAATCAGCCAGGTGCAAGTGGCTCATACCAATAAACCTAACTATAATATCGGAGGAACATACTTCAAAACCAGCTTGAACAGATATATCCCAGACTCTTATCTCCAACTAACCAGCAAGAAGCCAGAATTGAAGGTATGGCTTAAGTTGTATAGCACCAATTGTGATGGAAAAAGCTGAAAAAGAGCCCCAGTATCCACATACACACACATCCCCACACAGACATACACACATAAATTCCAAGGCAACATGTCTCTCTCAACTGGTTTAATGTCAACACATATCTAAATATCTTAATAAATTCATCTCCAAATATCCTAGACTTTGGGTTGGGGGCTAAGGGCTATTTAAGAAATAGCATATCTTGTTTTCAAGTTGAATGTGTAACTAAAACAACAAATGACAAAGTATATTAAGAGTGAAATATTCCCTTCCTAGTTTAAAAAATAAAAAGTCAGCCGGGCGCTGGTGGCTCACGCCTGTAATCCTAGCTACTCAGGAGGCTGAGATCTGAGGATCGCGGTTCAAAGCCAGCCCGGGCAGGA
>NW_012278667.1:0-1803 GCF_000151885.1 Dipodomys ordii
CTTTGTTGCTTTGTACGTCTCTCCCCCACAGTATAACCCCTGCTTTCACTGTATTTGATGTCGGTATAATTTGTGGAGGGGAAGGGGAAAAACAAGTCGTTTAAATAAGGATTCAGGTGGACCTGTTGCAACAATGAGAAGTACAAGTTGTCATGTTGAAAATGAACTTTACAACTTGGAGGGGGGGAGGATTGGGTGGGGGGGAGGGAGGATGGGAAGGGATGGGAAGGGGAAACAAAGGAGGGGGCTACAATGCTTGATAAGAAATGTACTCATTATCTTGTCCATGTAATTGTAACCCCTCTGTACAGTATTTTCACAATAAAAAAAAAGAATGAATTGTCAGAGCACAAAGTAGGACGGTGTAATGGGACTTAGAGTACTGGAAGGTAAATATCTGTGTTCCTTTCTTCATTGCTGGTCAGATTCAAGCTTAGTGAATTTCAATCACCAGTTCTGGTTCTTTTAGTGTAATCAAAACAACGAGTCAGGAAAGAAGAGAACACATTAGAAAAGGGATAAGCAAAGACACTGCCATAGAAATAATGAAAGTAAGCCCATAGAGGTTACAATCATCATTTGTTTTCAACCTAGCCCCATGTCTGTGCTTGTGGAATATTTACAATGAAATTCAAAATCTTAAATGTCTGCTCTGTTGATGGAGACTTTGATTTCCTCACTGTAGTAGCTAACTACTGAATAACTAAAAGTAGAGTTCTGCTAAACCCAGTGTGGCTACAGTATAATAAGGTAGGGGAAAACGTTAACAACTCCACAGAAACTTTTTACAGGGATTGTTTTCTTTGTTTTGGTGTCAGTACTAAGACTTGAACTCAAGACCTTTATACTCTCACTTGGCTTTTTTGCTCAAGGCCAGTGTTTTACCACTTCAGCCACCATTCCACTTCTAGCTCTTTTTGCTCATTAATTTCTGCCTGGGCTGGTTTTCAGCCTTGATCCTCTGTTCTCAGCTTTCTGAGTAGCTAGGATTTCAAGCATGAACCACCAGTGCTCAGCGTCTTACATGGATTTTTGTTGTTGTTGGTCATGGGGCCTGAACTCAGGGCCTGGGCACTGTCCCTCAGCACTTCAACTCAAGGCTAGCACCCCACCCTTGAGCCACAGTGCCACTTGCAGTTTTCTAGTGGCTAACTGGAGATAAGTCTTACAGATGTACTTGCCTGGGCTGGCTTTGAACCGAGATCCTCAGATCTCAGCCTCCTGAGCAGCTAGAATTATAGGCATGAGCCACTGGTACCCAGCCTCTTACATAGATTTTTGAGTGGCTTGGGTCAAGATTCCTTCTCTTTGCCTTTTCACTCATTTCACCAGTGTTTAGTCCTTGCCAGTGCACTTTTGCTCTTCTGGTAAGATTGCAATGAGTTCCTACGTATGTTGTCTCAGCTGGATGTGGTGTGGCTTGAAGCCTGGGCTTGGGCAGCCAAGATATGATATATTTCCCTTCTTCATGTTGAATTTGGGTTATTTTTGACCACATGTAAATGCATGTGAAACATAAGTGAAACACAGATCATCAACCTCTGTGAAGAACTAGAGAGTAAATATTTTAAACTTTGTAGGCAATTATTCAACTTTAATCTTGAATGGTAAAACCAGCCATAGATTTTACAAAAATATATAGTGGCTATGTTCAAATTAAGTTACTTTTATAGACACTGAAATTTCAATTCAATACATTTTACATATCACATTCTCTTGCTTCCTACTACTCTCTGATAATTCTTAACTCTGCCCCTTGAATTATTAATACCCTCCCCTCTCCTCTTCTCCCCCTCCCTCCCT
>NW_012278668.1:0-1200 GCF_000151885.1 Dipodomys ordii
CCAGGGCGCGCGCCACGCTGGTCAGCGCCGAGAACGTGTCCTCCCGCGCCACGCTCCCGGCCGCGTCCCCGGTCCTCAGCGCCAGTACGGCCAGCAGCGCCGCTAGCCGCGCCCCGGGGCCCATCATCAGTGCTCCCGGGTCCTCCTTGAAGCCCAGCGCCCGCGCTGCTCTCGCCCGGTCCCCTGCCCCGCCCAGCCACGCCTACTACAGACCGCGCCCCGGACACGCCCCCTCAATATGGCCCGCCCCGGGCACGCCCCCTCAATATGGTCCGGCTCGTACCCCCCCACCCCCGCTCGCCCCGTGGCCACGCCCACTACAGGCCACGCCCTCGCATCGAGCCCGCCCCTGGACACGCCTTTTGTTCGAGCCTGGCGGGGCGACCCCTTCGACATAGTCCCTCACCAACTCCACCTCCCGCACCTCAGCATCTCTATCAAAGCCCATCCTAAGAACGATTTTTTTTTTTGCTGAGTCTGTCACACTCAGGGAAATCCAGGCAGGAGCTGGGAATGGTTGTACAGCATCCTCTGGCCTAGGAGGCTGAAATGCATCCACACCGCAGAATCCTGGAAATCCAGGGAGTCAAGGGAAGGGTGGGATGAGAGCTGGCTAGGGGGTGAGAAAGCAACCGGGAGGAAAAGCCTTACCAGCGGACCCCACCTCTGAGCCATTGTGAAGAATAAATGGCCTGTACAAGTCACTTAGACAAAAATATTACAATAGCCTACTAGGTGTTCTTTCCCTGGCAATATGCATTTACTCATTCATTCAACAAATATTTAATAACAACTACGTTATTGCACCCACACCAGGGTGCAAAAGTGATAGAGATGGCTTCATGGAGTATGCCTGTATGTTGTTCTGACAAGATGAAAAGTTTTCTGGAAGATGACAGGTAAGAGAAGAATGAGCTATCTTGCTCTTCCACCTGCCCCAAGGTTTGAAGGTAAAAAATAGTTTGAATTCCAAAGAAAGGTTCTTGTGGTTGGTTCTGTCAGGGTAAGAGACTGACCATGGCAAACTAGGAAAGTTTGCTACATCCTCTTTTGTTGTTGTTGTTGTTGGTGGTGGTGGTGGTGGTCATGGGGCCTGAACTCTGGGCCTGGGCACTGTCCCTCAGCTCTTCAGCTCAAGGCTAGCACTCTACCACTTGAGCCATAGCGCCACGTCCAGCTTTTTTCTTTTTGCTTATGTGG
>NW_012278669.1:0-1676 GCF_000151885.1 Dipodomys ordii
ATACAAAGCAACCAAGAGATAATCTTATAAATGCGTTAGAAACACATGCATGAAAGAAAAAACATTAAAATACATATCTAAGGGTTCATTTTCCTTACATCACATTATCAGCATTTGTGCAAGTGTGTGTGAGTTTATATGTGTGAGTATGCTGCGTGTGTATACAAATGGTGAGCACCTTTGTATTGGGGAAAAGTCATTTGAACTGTTTTTTTGTTTTGTTTTGTTTTTGCCAGTCATGGGGCCTGAACTCTGGGCCTGGGTGCTATCCCTCTACTTTTCAGCTCAAGGCTAGCGCTCTACCACTTGAGCCACAGCCGACTTCCAGTTTTCTGGGGGCTAATTGAGTCTCACAGACTTTCCTGCAGGGGCTGTATTTCATTCATTTTCCTCAGATCCTCAGATCTTGAGTAGCTAGGATTTCAGGCATAAGCCACGGGCTCCTGGCTAAAAGTTAATCCTAAAGTCTTTCTGGAATAAATATTGGTTTCTATCAATTCTCTGAAATTTTAAACTTATTTTTGAATTATGTATATAATATATATGCTATAATATATTTATTATATACATGCTATCTAAATAGCCTAGCGCAAAAGCTATTGACATGACTCCTTAAGATACACATGTAGACCCTGGAGGAAGATGGCAGAGATGTAGCCAAGGTATACATGAGCTTTCCCCAAGAATCCAGTTTTCACAGCTCAGGGAATAATAAAATCATACCAAGTGAGTTGTAATAGTATAGAGATTCTGCATAGTGAGGAAAAATTCAGGCAGTTTGCACCAGAAGACAGCTGTGGCCGCCGGCAGCTGCTGTGTGACCCAACAAGGCTGGAGTAAAGGCCTGAGACGAAGGGCCGCATCTCTTCACCCACCTCCAGCGCATACTGGAGGATCAGGAGCGGAATTCCACATCTTGCTAACCATCAGCGAAGATCAGATGGCAGAAAATCCAAGGGAAACTGTGAGTATCCCCACTCCTTCCCACAGAACAACTCAAGGAAGGCAAACCTAGAAATGAACCCACAGACCTATAGCTAACTAATCTTCAATAAGAAAGAAAGACAGCTTCTTCAGTAAATGGTGCTGGCAAAATTGGTTAATCACCTGTAGAAAACTAAAGCTAGATCCTTATATATCACCCTGCACCAGAATCAACTCCAAATGGATCAAAGATCTCGGAGTCAAAACAGGCACCCTGAAAACATTGCAGGAAGGACCAGGAGAAACTCCATGGCTCCTTGGCACAGGCCGAAATTTTCTTAATAAAGACCCATAAACACAATAAATCAAAGAAAGGTTGGACAAATGGAATTGCATGGAACTTCAGAGCTTCTGCATGGCAAAGGACATAGCCAGCAAGATCAATAGAAGACCATGGATTGGGAGAAGATCTTCACTAGTCATACAATGGACAAGGGGCTCATATCTAAAATATACTTAGAACTCAAAAAATTAAATCCTCCAAAAAGAAATCCTCAAAGAAATTATTACCCCATCAACAACTGGGCTAAAGGCTTAAAGAGAAACTTCTCTGAAGAGGAAATAAGAATAGCCAATAGACACATGAAATGCTCAACTTCTCTAGCCATAAAAGAAATGCAAATCAAAACAACATTGAGATTCCACCTCACCCCAGTTAGAATGGCTATAATCAAGAACTCTAATAACAACAG
>NW_012278670.1:0-2372 GCF_000151885.1 Dipodomys ordii
CACGGGGCCGCCGCGCCCCTCGCGTGCTCCCCGTCCCGAGCGCACGACGCGGGGGCTCCCGGAGGAGGGGGCGCCATTACCGGAAAGCGGCCGCGGGCCTAGCTCGGGGTACGTGGAAGCCCGGCTTCAGCGGCGAGAGGAGCCATTTCAGCCGCAGCGCGCCGCGACAGCCCAGCGCTGCCGCCGCCATAGCTCCAGTCGGGGCGCCGCCACGAGTGCGCACGCGCGGTGCCCGGCGGCTGCTCTGGTCCGGCCCGGCTGAAAATCCCGCCAGGCTCCAGGCTACGCCCGTCACGCCACGCCCACTGTCGTACGTCATACCTTCGGCCAGACACGCCCCTTCCGTCCCGCGGGCCTCCAGGCCAGTCCTCTGCTGCTCAGACCAAGCCCTCTGTTAGCCAGCTGCCCAGGTGACCTGAGCCATGGGGAAGGAGTCCACCTGCCATCCTGCCTGCCCTGGCGGGGCCTCTCCTAACTTCCTGACCTCCCCGTCCCCAGTGACCGCCTGCTGAACGTACTACTGCCTGTTTCTCCATGCCAGTTACACCCATTAGGATGGTTACTATCAAAAATGCAGACTGGTGTCAACGAGGCTGTGGAGGAATGGAATTCTCGTACACGGTTGGTGGGAATGTAAAATGCTCTGGGAAAAGATAGTGGTTCCTTGAAAAGCTAAATGTAGAATCATCATATGATCCAGCAATCCTACTTTTGAGTGTATTCATAAAAGCATAAAGCAGGCTTTCCACTTGAACATCAGTGGCCATAACAGAAATAGTCACAAGAGCCTAAAGGTTAAAGGTGGAAGCCACACAAGGGTTCATCAACAGATGGATGGTATACACAGCGTGGTGTACCTGCACCCATGCAGTGGAACCTTATTCAGCATTGAGGAGGAGGAAAAAATTGACAGATGCTGCAACATGGGTAAATCTTGAGCACATATTCAAACTGAACTAAGTCACATGTAAGCTTCCTACCATGGTGAAATCCACAGAAAGTCTAATGGGGGTGGGTTCTAAACCTGACAGATGAATGGAGAGCTAGTGCTTGAGTTACAGTTTTGCAAGATGCAAAGAGTTCTACAGATGGATGGGAGTGATGATTGCACAGCAATACAAATGTATTAGTTCCCCTGAAGTGTACACGTAAAAGTAACTAAAGTGAACCAGGTGCTGGTGGCTCATGCCTATAATCCTCACTACTTAGAAGGCTGAGATCTCAAGGTCACAGTTAGAAGCCGGCCCAGGCAGGAAAGTCTGTGAGTCTCTTATCTTCACTTAACCACCAAATAGTGGAAATGGAGCTGTGGTTCAAGTGGCAGAGCTCTAGCTTTGAGGGGGAAAAAAAAAGCTCAGAAACTGTTCCCAGACCCTGAGTTCAAGCCCAGGATTTGTGCGCGCGCACACACACACACACCACACACGTGCGCGCGCACTCACCCCCCCCACACACATACACACACACACACATACACACATATAGACACTAGCTAAGATGAAATGGGACAAGATGGTAAATGCCTGTGATTCCAGCACTGGGAAGATCCTGAGTTTCAGGAGAGCCTAAACCTTGTCTCAAAACAAAGTAACACACACACACCACACACACACAGAGTAAGTTGGTAAACATTATATGTATTTTGAAAGTATGATCTGAGCTTTGTTAAGGTTATAAATATCTGCAATTAAAAACTTAATGGAGAAATGCACAACCCAGAACCAAAATTCATAGCACACCGTGTTCCTCATATCAGGTTGTATTCTCAGGCAGCTCATCCTGATAGAGAAGCAGGATTAAGAGAAGCCATCTGTGCATTATAGTAACACAGGTTTCCAGTTGGATCTGCTGCTCCATTCCCTACCTTCTCCAAGAGAGAAGCTCAGGGAGCAGGGGTTCTCCATGGCCGGCCATCCTGGCTGGGATACTCCAAGTCATAGGTGCCTCTGTATATTAGCAGTGCCTATATATGTTATGGTGATCCTCAGCTTAAGGTTGTACTTAAGATCCCCAGCACATAGAAGCTGACCTGTCCTTTCCATTACAATACATTTGTGAGGACTCTTTTCAGCCCAGAGGATCCCCTAAGCCCCTTCTGCTTGGTCCTGTCAGTTGGCCAGCAGCAAACCCTACAAGGATTCTAGATGCCAACTGCTTTCCATCCTAGAAATTTGTGTGGAGAAAAAATTCAGGATGAAAGTATTCCAGACTTAAAGCAAAAGTCTCTAATTGTGTCTTTCTGAGAGATGCTGGTGTAAGGAGAACTATAAGTAACAGAGAACAAATTTTCTTCTAGTGTTTTCACTTTTCTCTCTTGTCTTTGGGACTTCCTGCCTTTCTTTTCTTTTCTTTTATTTCTCCCTCCCTCCCTC
>NW_012278671.1:0-1985 GCF_000151885.1 Dipodomys ordii
GCCAGAAGTGGCGCTGTGGCTCAAGTGGTAGAGTGCTAGCCTTGAGCTGAAGAGCTGAGGGATAGCGCCCAGGCCCAGAGTTCAGGCCCCACGACCCCCCCCCAAAAAAAGTTTTTTAAATATATAAAGGGCTATTTTTATATTTATTATGATCTTTTTGTTATTCTAAAAGTGATGTACAGAAATGTTACAGTTAAATAAGTCAGGTAATAAGTACATTTATTTTTGGACAATATCACCCCTTCCTTTGCACTCTCTCTGTCTTTCTAGAAATGGCTATTTAAATTACTTATTTCTTCCCCGTGAATATGGATATTTTGTATCAACAAATTTACTATCAAGATTATTGGCATACATTTTTTCATAATAGTCCCCTCTATCCTCTTTAAAATTGTGGTATAATGTGTATAATAAAATTGACCATTTATTTCACTTTTAGGTGCACAATTCAGGGGTAATAAGTACATTTGAAATGTTGTGAAACCACCCAACTATTTTTTTTCCAGAACTTTTTCATCATCCCAAATAGAAATTCTGTCCCCATGAAGCAATAAGTCCTCATCCACCCTCAGCTTCTGGTAACCTCTATTCTAGTTTCTGTCTGTATGAATATGCCTATTCTGGATACTAAATATGAATAGAATGTGTGTGTGTGTGTGTGTGTGTGCCCGCATGCACGCACGCACACCTGTGCTGTGGCTTGAACTCAGGGCCTTGAGTACTTGCTTGGCTTTTTCACTGGTGCTCTACCACTTAAGCCACAGTTCCACATCCAACGCTTTGCTGGTTAATTGGAGATAAGAGACTCCCAGAGATAGCTTCAAACCTTGATCCTCAGATCTCATACTACTGAGTAGCTAAGATTACAGGCATGAGCCTCCAACACCCTGCTATGAGTGGAATTATACAATATTTGTCTGGTATTTAGCGTATTCCACATAACAGGTTTATCCTGAGTTGGTTTCTGTCTCCCAGGCAGGAAAAATAGGCAATCATAAGGTTCATCTTAGTTTCTCAATTCTCAGGGTTCATTCCTTCATTGTCTGAGGTCTTGAAATAATTTGTTTCATGTATTTGTTTGGATTTTATTTGGTCAGGCTAAAGGGCAAATCCAGTCCCTACTATTCTATCTTGGTTAGAAGTGGAAAATCCTCTGGGAAGGGATGGGAAGGGTAAACAAAGGAGGAGGCTGCAATGCTTGGTAAGAAATGTACGCATTATCCTGCCCATGCAATTGTAACCCCTCTGTATAGTATGTTCACAAATAAAATAAAATAAAATTAAAAAAAAAAGAAGTGGAAAATCCTTATCAGTTTGTCCTGTCCACCATTGATAGAAAGACATTAAAACCCCCAAGCCGGGCACCGGTGGCTCATGCCTGTAATCCTAGCTACTCAGGAGGCTGAGATCTGAGGATCACGGTTCAAAGCCAGCCCAGGCAGGAAAATCAGTGAGACTCTTATCTCCAATAAACCACTAGAAAACCGGAAGTGGCGCTGTGGCTCAAGTGGTAGAGCGCTTGCCTTGAGCTGAAGAGCTGAGGGACAGCACCCAAGCCCAGAGTTCATGCCCCACGATCGACAAAAAAATAAAATAAAAAATAAACAAAAATAAAAAAGAAAGACATTAAAACCCCCAATCTTGACTGGATTTGTCTAGTTCCCCTTTTTATTTCTAGTAGGGTGTTTGGTTTGGTATTTTGAAATCCTGTGATGAAATGTCTTACATTTATGATGTTCTGTCTTCCTGATAAATTCACCCTTTTTTGATTAGGAAACATCTCTAAAAATTTCCCTCTTTCTGGTCATGCCCACAGTCTTTTTGTTTGTTTGTTTGTTTTGTGTTTACTTGGAGACATGTCATTTTCTTTTTTTTAATTTAATTTTATTTTATTTTTTGTGAACATACTGTACAGAGGGGTTACAATTGCATGGGCAGGATAATGCGTACATTTCTTATCAAGCATTGCAGCCTCCTCCTTTGTT
>NW_012278672.1:0-1630 GCF_000151885.1 Dipodomys ordii
AAAAAAAAAAAAAAAAAGAAAACCAGCATGAGAGGAAGCAGATGGATAGAGCCAGGGAAATGGGGAGCAGCTTTAAGACATCACTGTTTTGAAGATTGGTGGAGACCAATAAATTTCCAGGAGCAATGCCAGGTCTGACAGGCCTGGGCTGGTGGCACTGCCAACTGAGGTCCTAGGAGGGGAAGGGTCTAAGCAAGGCCATGGAACTGGCTAGGAACAGACTAAGACATAAGGGTCTGGTATGATGGGGGTCAGAGGAGAGTTTGCATTTGGGGAGAGATGGATGGGGGATTCTGACACCCTCCCACACCGGCCCCTGTGCAGGACTCAGTGACCACCTTGGCTTCAGGTGGTCGTAGGCATTCTGGGTGTCAGGCACATTAGAGCCAGAGGAGAGGAAACTTCTAGGGGCATCTGTCCTTGCTCACGTTACCACTTAAGCCTGTTGACCTGCTTCAGAGACTTAAGGACCATCAAAACTCAAGAATGTAGCTAGACACCAATGGCTTTTACCTGTAATCTTAGCTGCTCAGGAGCCTGAGATCTGGCCAGGAGAGTCTGTAAAACTCTTATCTCCAATAAACTACCAAAAAGCCAGAAATGGAGCTGTGGCTCAAAGCGACTAGCCTTGAACACAAAAAGCTCAGGCACAGTGCCCAGGCACTGAGTTTAAGCCCCAGGATGGGCACAAAAATAAAAACCAGACACACACACACACACACACACACACACACACACACACACACCCCGAGTATAGCAGCCAGCCACCATTTACCTGCCTAATTTAGAAAGACTTTCCCTGTCCCCTCACCTTGTCCTTAGTCCTAGAGATGACACAGGACAGATGGAGTCTGTCTCCCCATTTCTGACTCTCTCTCTCTCTCCTTCCCTCCCCCCTCTCTCTCTTTCTCTCTTCTTGTCTTTCCCTTCTTGACTGCCCCCTCCCCATCCCCATTCGAGGGCTTTCTTGGCCTGGGGCTCTGCTTTCTGTCTCAGCACTAGACCCTCTGGGGCCTCCTGTCTTCCATAGTCTCCCAGTTGGTGTCTTGTTTGCTGTCTTGTCTCCCTGCGTACCTGAGCTTGAGAGGGGAGCTGGGGTGCTGACAAGTGGGGGCAGAGCCAGGGAGGTGGTGAACGCACTGGTATCTCACCATGTCGTTCCTGACTGTGCCAAGTACCTTTGCGTTAAAGTGGTTCAAGCTCGATTTCTTGCAGGTGAGAGTCTGGATCAGGTAAAGGGCTAGCTTGATGACTGAGGTGCCAGCCTTGCATCCCATGGGCCCACAGTCCTTGTGAGCTGCTCTGTGAACTGAGAGCTGGGACCAGGGGCTGGGGTGCGGTCAGAGGAGGGTTCCCTGGATTGAAGAGGCCAAGCAATAACAACGAGTTTCTCTAGGGCGTTGGTTATGAGCTGGGGTAGATTTCCAGGATTGGGGCATATGGAAATGGAGGCCATGAAACATCCCACAGGATGGTGAGAAACTTCAAGGTGTGTTGGCAGCACAGCAGCTAGGCTTTTTGTTTGAGATGTCAGGTGACTGAATGAAGGTAGCAGGAGTCAACAGCATGAGGGACTTGGGTCTCCTGGACCTTGGAGTTTGTGGGCTGGACAACAGAGGGAGGGGAGGGG
>NW_012278673.1:0-1547 GCF_000151885.1 Dipodomys ordii
CTTGAACTCAGGGTCTGGGGGTTGTCCCTGAGCTTCTTTTGCTCAAGGCTAGCACTCTACCACTTTGAGCCCCAGCAACACTTTTGGCTTTTTTCTGTGTCTGTGGTACTGATAAATGGAATCCAGGGCTTGATTCATGCATGCTAGGCAAGCACTCTAGCACTAAGCCACATTACCAGCCTCTGAGCTTGTGTGTGTGTGTGTGTGTGTGTGTGAATGTGAGTGTGTGTGTGTATGTGCGCGTGTGTGTGCGCGTGCGTGCATATGTGTACGTGTGCTTGTGCATGCGCGTGCACGCACACAAGCGCACAGGCCTGTTTTGGAGTTTGAAATCAGGGCCTTGGCACTGTCCTGATTTTTTTCCTCAAGGCTATCTACCCCTTGATCCACAGATCTACTTCCAGCTTTTTGGTGTTTTTGAACATAGTCACAGACTTGCTGGCCATGAGTGGCTCACAACTGAAATCTGTACTACTCAGGAGGCTGAGATCTGAGGATCATGGTTGAAAGCCAGCCTTGGCAGGGAAAGTCTGAGCCACTAATATCTCCAATAAACCACTCAGAAAACCAGACATGGCACTGTGGCTCACGTGGTAGATCACTAGTTTTGAGCTGAAGAGGTGAAGGACAGAGCCATGCCCAGAGTTCAAAGCCCTTCACTGTGTGTTTGGGGGGGTGGGGTAAAAGTCTCAGACTTTGCCTCATTGACTGGCTTTGAACTGTGTTTCAGAGATCTTAGACTCCTTAGGAGCTAGATTACAAGTGTGAGCCACCCGGCACCTGCCTTGAAATTTTTCAATAATTCTTTTTTTTTATTTCATTTTTTGTGAACATACTGTACAGAGGGGTTACAATTACATGAGCAGGATAATACGTACATTTCTTATCAAGCATTGCAGCCTCGTCCTCTGTTTACCCTTCACATCCCTTCCCAGCCTGCCCCCTCAATAATTCTTTACTTTATTACTGCTTTTATCAGTAGTAGAGCTTGAAATTAAGGTCTGGGCATTGTCGTTCAACAGTTTCCTTCAAGGTCTTCACTATACTCCTAAAGACACAACTTCTCTTCCAGATTTAAATAGAGTCTCAATATTTTACCTGAACACTCAGACTCAGATCCAAACGTCCATGCTTTTATATATATATATATATATATATATATTTTTTTTTTTTTTTGATGTGGAGCTTGTGGTAGAGGCCTGGATGCTGTCCCTGAGCTCTTTTTACTCAAAAGTAGCACTCTCCCACATTGAGACACAGCACCACTTCCAGTTTTCTGGTGGTCAGTTGAAGATGAGAGTCTCACAGACTTTCCTGCTCAAGCTGGCTTTGAGACTGGATCCTCAGATCTCAGCTTCCTGAGCAGCTAGGATTACAGGGTTGAGCTACCAGATCACCACTAATTCAGGCTTGGCAATATGGGATGACAGATAAGAACCACCATGCCAGGTAGTTGGTAACTGACGGGATAGGACTTCAATTCTCTCAATTTCTACTCCACAGGAGCTGGGCTTTCAGGTGGGAGCCACTAGACCAAGCCTCAATTT
>NW_012278674.1:0-2253 GCF_000151885.1 Dipodomys ordii
TTCCTTCCTTCCTTCCTTCCTTCCTTCCTTCCTTCCTTCCTTCCTTCCTTCCTTCTTTTGCTTTTGGGTGTGCTATTCCTGGGGCTTGAATGCAGGGCCTGGGTACTATCCCTTAGCCTTTTCACTCAAAGCTGGCACGCTACTACTTGAGCCACACCTCCACTTTTGGCTTTTTGGTAGCTAACTGGAGATAAAATTCTCATAGAATTTCCTGCCCAAGCTACCTTTGAACTGTAATCCTTACATCTCAGCCTCCTGAGTAGCTAGGATTACAGGTGTAAGCCACCAATGTCTGGCTCAGGTTTTCTAGCCACATTGTGGGAGAGGGGAAAGAATCAGTGATTGAAAGTCAAAGTGCTCTTGGAGCACTCAAGAAACCAATACCTGTTACCTAGCATTTGGCTGTCTTGTCACATGAATACTTTTGTCCCATTTCCAGTTAGAGCAAACTTAGACCAAACTTCAATAACAGTCTGTGGAAATCCAAGTAGAGCCCACATAAAGCAGAGCCTTGTGTAGGCAGGAAAGAGCAATTCTACTTCAGAGCCAAAGAAACTACTGTCTTAAACTGTCCCCAGAGCCAGAGTGGAGAGAATGAGATTTGTTATTTTAAATATCTTCAAAGATTTAGAAACCCAACTCAGCTGGAATATGCATGGAAAATTCTCCTAGGATAAATTTCTTGAAGACTCACTCTCATTGCATTATCATTTTGAGAGAGCAGGATTCATAAACATCTACTGTGCAATCTTGAATGTTTCTCATTTTAGAGGTGTTCTTGGAGGAATTTGACGTTTAGCAGCGAGAATGGTGATCTGAAGCCTTTAGGGAAGTACCCTAGAACATGGAACAGCTTTGGTGACTATTTGCAGGTAAGTTCAGCAAAAATAACTTGTGTTAAAGATCCTTTGTCTGGAGCCAGGAGCATTTTGCACAATTAAAAAAAATTGGTGCCATTACCGGGGCTTGAACTCAGGGCTTAGCACTTGTGCTTGGCTTTTTCACTGAGGGTTGATGCTCTGTCATTTGAGCCACATCGCATATCTGGCTTTTTGCTGGTTAATTGAAGATATAAGAATCTCAAAGTTTTGCCTGTCAAAGCTGGCTTCAAGCTGCAGCCCTCAGATTTCAGATTCCTGAACTGCTTAGGATTACAAGTATGAGCCACTGAGCCTGTCACTATTTTGTTTTTGTTTTTTATTTTTCTTCTGGACCAGGACTTGAACTCAGGGTTGCAGTACTTGCATGCTGGCATTCAACCACCCAAGTAATGACTTCAACCCAAAGTTTTTACAAAACTTTGCAGGGTGTGCCAGTTGATGTGATGATCATGAGAGGAAATAGCTTGTAAAATGCTGAGAACAGGCATAGGATGAAGGCAATGCCTCCCCTAGCTCCGAGGAGAGCAAGGATAAGGACAAAGGCCCTGAGGGATGCTCCTTGAGTGCCATGTCATGAGGTGAGGGAGGATTCTAGCTGGGACCTATCTCAGGGTATACAGTGGAACCTCGCTTGGGTCACATTGGAGCCAGATGCTACTGTAGCTTCTTGCTCGTTCCATCTTAAGTGAGGCAGGAGTTTTGAGTGGCCTGGGGCTTGTTGGAAGTTCAGTCAGGTGAGCTGATACCTTGAAGGTTGGTGGTGGTCCCAAAGAAAGCACCACTTTCCCTATCCTACCAAAGAGTTCTTCACAGACTTGAAATCTAGGCCAGCTCTGAGGTGGTGCATGAAACCTCTCAATTATAGGGTCTTAACTAATATTTACCCACCTGGTTCATCTATTTATATATAAGGGAAGTCCTATTTTACTTCCACTTTGGTGGGTTCTAGTTTGTCTTTGGAACTGAAGTGCAGGTGGTTATTAGCTTTTGTGATTACAACCAGTCCTCCAAGACACATTTCATGTTATCATTTTAGAAATAAGCTCACAACTTCAGTTTAAGGGAACCTGTGATAGTCAGTTTTCCATTACTATAACACCAGTGTCAAATCAACTTAAAAATAGCAAAGGCTTATTTGGCTCAAGGTTTCAGTTATTTCAGCCTATAATTGGTTGGACCTGTTGCTTGGCCCTTTAGTGACATAGCATGTTGTAGAGAGCACATGGCAGAGAAAATTGTCCACTTTGTGACTGCTGGAATGCAAAAATGTGTGTGAGAGAGAGAGAGGGAGAGAGAGAGGAAGAAGAAGAAGAAGAAGAAGAAGAAGAAGAAGAAGAAGAAGAAGAAGAAGAAGAAGAAGAAGAAGAAGAGG
>NW_012278675.1:0-1254 GCF_000151885.1 Dipodomys ordii
CTGAACTCTGGGCCTGGGCGCTGTCCCTCAGCTCTTCAGCTCAAGGCTAGCGCTCTACCACTTGAGCTACAGCACCACTTCTGGCTTTTTTTTTCCTGCTTATGTGGTGATGAGGAATCGAACTCAGGGTCTTAGGCATGCAAGGCAAGTGCTCTACCACTGAGCCACCTTCCCAGTCTTCTGAGTCGCTGAGATTATAGGCGTGAGCCAGGAGCTCCCAGGTGATCATGATGTAGTTGATAGCACAGAGTTTTAGCCATCCCAGTTCACCAGCTTCTAGAAGACGGAAAAGAATGAATATCCTGACACCCAAGCCAAGATGTTTTGTTCTAATCTGCTTAAAGAATAAATACTTGGGAGACTAGAAATGCTGGCCTGTTTCTCCACATGTTTGCACATAATTATAACCTGAAAGTTTCTAAACATGATAAGCTACATGTTATCAAGCAATTCGAGAAACTCTGCAATTAATTTTAGATGAACTCAATGACTAAGCAAGTCCACAGGTTTAAAAATAAGATGATAGAAAACAGGCCCATGGTGGTTGACAGTGAGTAAAGACTGAATGGTGCTTGAGCTTAAACACTCTCAGAAAAAGTCAACGACAGTTCTAAAGTATTTTATTAAGTGGCTGACCACATAGAAGGCTGGGTGTTAGATTTTACTTAATACACATGTTTAATACATGCACATGCATGTATTAAACATGTCAGATAGCAGTACTTTGGCTCCTGTCCCTAAGACTTTTGAAAAAACAACTTTCTATGAGCTTTGCCTGGTTAAAAAAAAAAAAAAAAGAGTGGCTCCTGTCTTCGAACACAGAACCTAAGAAGTTCTGCTTTGGCTCTTTCCCAAACACAATACTCTTTACAGAGCAGGGAATGCATGAGGCCAAAGGGACATGCCCAGGTGAATCTGGCAATCTGCTCCCCACTTTCAACCATCTTGGAGCTATGTATGGGGTCTCCACAGACCTTGTTCAATGCCTGTTCTTTGGAAAGGAGACCACATCAATGATGGTGATGTTCAATGGGTATGTTGTTTCAAGGTGCTTTGGAAGGAACATTTGTAGGATACCCGTAGAACTGAGAGAGGCCCCACCCCACAGTGGCCTATTCAGGAGAGAGGGGGGCAGAGGCAGAGCTGAACTTGGACTTTCTTTTTTTTTGGGGGGGGGTCCAGTCCTGGGGCCTGAACTCTGGGCCTGGGCGCTGTCCCTCAGCTCTTCAGCTCAAGGCTAGCGCTCTACCACTT
>NW_012278676.1:0-2961 GCF_000151885.1 Dipodomys ordii
CAGCTCTTCAGCTCAAGGCTAGCACTCTACCACTTGAGTTACAGCGCCACTTCCGGCTTTTTTCTTTTTGCTTATGTGGTGCTGAGGAATCGAACCCAAGGCCTCATGCATGCAAGGCAAGCACTCTACCACTGAGCCACCTTCCCAGCCCCACTTCTGGTTTTCTGAGTGGTTTATTGAAGCTAAGAGTCTCACAGACCTTCCTGCCCTGGCTGGCTTTGAACTTTGATCCTCAAATCTCAGCCTCCTGAGTAGCTAGGATTACAGGTGTGAGCCACCAGTGGCAGTCAGCCTAGGTAGGTTTTAATAGGAGTGTTACCAATAATTTTCTGGCTCTCTTAAGAGAAAGATCCCCACGGAAGGGATCTTTTTCCATTCAGTATCCTGAAGCTACAAACCAAGGGCTAAGGATCAACAGCACAAGTTTTTTCAGAGGACAAAGAATGGAGAAAGAGGAGTCTTGCTGATCAGCTTCTCAACCCACTGGATGTTTGTGAAGTAATAGATATAGGGCAACAGAAATTAGCAGAAGAATATCATCAGGTTTTTAGGAAAGGGGAGTCCAGTTGTTAACTGTCTTCTTTCCTCATACAGTCCTTCCTGCTTGCTACCTTGCTGATTGTAAACTGTTACAGCACTAGTGGGTGTGTCACTTAGCATAGAAATTAGACGCTAATGAAATTTGAGGTCTACTGTATTAGAGGTCATTTGGGCAGCCATCCTGGACCTCACTGATTTTAGGCTATTAACTGTGAAAAACTTTTAGGCATCCTGTTGTTAAAAATAAAGCACAGCTAGGGCTGAGTAGGAGGAGTAAGAAAGGCAGGCTGTGTAGTTATTGTATGGGGGACAGTCATTAGGAAGTACTTAGTGCTTTTGGATTGGTTGGTGTTCTAATCCAAATATGTTGATTTCTAAGAGGCTAGCCACCTGGGTTTTTTTGAGTCAAGGTTTGAAAACATACATTCAGGAATATAGAACAATCTTTTGTTGATTTGGCTCTATTGTAGCTGTTAGTTAATTAACTCCCCTTATCTACTCTTGGCACTTTCCTCCAGCCCTTGAAATTAAATTTAGGACATTTCAGGATTTTTTTTCTTATCACATACAATTTTTATCACATAAAATGTGTTCTTTAACAGAAAATTAAATTTGTTCTACACATGTGAATGGTGGGGAGGAGAGAAACAACTGACGGGCTTTATTTTCGTAAAAAGAGGTTATAAATTCTCTTTAGTAGACCTGTGTAGTAAAATTATTTCCTTCAGATTACTTTCTTCAACTGTATGGCTCTCCATTCCTCAACAAAAACTATTATAGTTCTTGTTATTACATCACACAAACTAATCACAAATACTATTTATTATGATTAATTTTTATTTATTTTATTTTATTTTTTTGGTCGTGGGGCTTGAACTCTGGGCCTGAGTGCTGCCCCTCAGCTCTTCAGCTCGAGCACTCTACCACTTGAGCCATAGCACCACTTCCTATGATTAATTTTTAAATTAATTTATTCATTCATTTTTGCTGGTCATGGGGCTTGAACACAGGGCCTGGGTGCTGTCTCTAGGCTCTTCTGCTTATGGCTAGTGCTCTACCACTTTGAGCCACAGCAGCAGTTCCAGTTTTCTGGTTGTTAATTTGAGATAGGATTCTCACAGACTTTCCTACCCAGGCTGGCATTGAACTGCAGTTGTCAAATCTCATCCTCCTGAGTAGCTAGGATTACAGGTATGAGCCACCAGTGCCTACCTGTGGATATTTTTTTAATCTATGAATGTTAGTTATTAATGTCAGTTAATTTATTTTGGAATTTTTGGTTCACACAAATATACTATAATAGCTTTCCTTTTAGGAACTTAATAATTAGCCTTTCAAAAAATAATTCACTTTTCAACACCATGCTTTTGGGCAGTCTGCATAAATGGCAGAAATTACTTAATGAGAGTTAAAAAACCAAACAAACCTATTTTATCTGTCATGCTCTCATAACAGCAACAATCAACATAGAACTCTTCTGTGGCCCCAGATTTGTATGGATTTTTCCTATGTTAAAGCAATTTTCCCACAGATTATTCAGTAGGCAACCACTGAGTGTCCTCTAATTTAAGTCAATAGTGACATTATCTGCCTAGGGATAGCATCTGATTCCACAGGTTAAGGGTTCAGTCTCACAAACTGGTCCCCTACATCAGATGCCAGTCACAAGTCCCAGGAGGGCTTTAAAAAAAAACTGCGGGCTTTTGGCTAAGCAGCTATAAATTGGAATTTCTATACCACTTTTTTGAGCTTTAAATTTGCTCCAGTGACTCACAAGACTCAAGGAAACACATCTCCTAACTTACTGCAAAGGATATTACAGAGGGTACATAGAAGAGTCAATGCACCTGGTAAAACTGTGGGTCAATGGCAGGGAGCTTGGTGCCTTTCTCTAGGAACTTCCATATGATCAGCTATGCAGAAGCTGCCCACAGCCAGTTCTATGGAAGGTCTCATTACACTTACAAGTGGGGGGAGCTTGAAGTTAGCTTTTTTTTCTACTCAAGGCTAGAGCTTTCTACCACTTGAGCCACAGCTCCACTTTTGGCTTTTTGGTGGTTAATTGGAGGTAAGAGTCTCACAGACTTTTCTGCCCAGGCTGACTTTGAATCTCATTCCTCATGGGGCTGGGAAGGTGGCTCAGTGGTAGAGCACTTGCCTTGCATGCCTGAGGCCGTGGGTTCAGTTCCTCAGCACCACAAAAGCAAAAAGAAAAAGTTGGAAGTGGTGCTGTGGCTCAAGTGGTAGAGCACTAGCCTTGAGCTGAAGAGCTGAAGGACAGCACCCAGGCCCAGAGTTCAAGCCACACGACCGGACCCCCCCCCCAAAAAAAAAGAATCTCATTCCTCAGATCTTAGCCTCCTGAGTAGTTAAGATAATAAATATGAGCCACTAGTGCCCGGTTTAGTAATGGATTTAACC
>NW_012278677.1:0-2232 GCF_000151885.1 Dipodomys ordii
CCTGGCAAGATATTCATTCTATCAAGTGAAAACAACTAAAGGAATACTTACTTTGAATATAAACAAATATTATTTTACTATTTTTTTTTTTTTTTTTTTGCTGGATCTGAGGCTTCAACTCTGGGCTTGGGTGCTGTACCTGAGCTTCTTTTTGATCAAGGCTAGTGTTCTACCACTTGAACCACACAGCACCACTTCTGTTTTTTTCTCTGATTAATTGGAAATAACAGTCTCATGGACTTTTCTGCCTGGGATTTGAACTGCAAACCTCAAATCACAGCCTCCTGAGTAGCTAGGATTTCAGGCCTGAACTACCAGTGCCTGGCAATAAGTATTTTTAAAAAAAAGGAAAGGAGGGGCTGGGAAGGTGGCTCAGTGGTAGAGCACTTCCCTTGCATGCATGAGGTCCTGGGTTCAATTCCCCAGCACCACATAAACAAAAAGAAAAAAAGCTGGAAGTGGCGTTGTGGCTCTAGTGGTAGAGCACTAGTCTTCAGCTGAAGAGCTGAGGGACAGTGCCCAGGCCCGGAGTTCAGGCCCCATGACTGGACCCCCCCCCCAAAAAAAAAGAAATGATAAACACCAGATTGTAGATAATAATCACCTCAGGTGGTAGAAAGCAGGAAGATAGGATAGAGAAAACCTAGGTAGAGAGATGCAAGTTAGACTGGTTTTTAATTTTGTTTTGTGTGTGTGTGTGTGTGTGTGTGTGTGTGTGTGTGTGTGTAGTTATGTCAGTGAAGTTTATTCCATTATGAATGACTAAATAAGTAAAAATGAATCTCTCATGGGTTAATGAAAAATACACTATTGAAATCCTAAAATAAGACTAGAATATTGATTCAGTTACAATGCACCTTAGGTCCAATGGAAGGTATTTAATATCATGTAATGAAATGAGCCAGGCTCAAGTGACTCATGCCTGTAATCCTAGCTACTCAAGAGACAAGAGATCCAAGGATCACAGCTGGAAGCCAGCCTGGGTAGGGAAGTTCATGAGACCCTTATCTCCAATTAACTACCAGAAAAAAGCACCAGAAGTGGGGCTGTGGCTCAAGTGGTAGAGAGCTAGCCTTCAGCAAAAGGCTCAAAGACAACACCCAGGCATTGAGTTCAATTCCCAGGACCAGCACAAAAACAAATAGTCATATAATGAACTAAATTATTGAACTTATTTACTATACACAAATTTATTAGGTATTTCCTTAGTTTTGTTGGAATTGAAGAAATAACACATTTTTCTTCTAAAGATTTTTCTACCCAGTTACCAGGTTAATTTTCTTTCTGAATTCCACCACAAAAATTTTGAATTGATTTCAGTGCTTCAGATTTTTTTCTTTTTATTCATTAAAAATATTGTCTTTAAGTAGTTGTACAGCTGGGTGCTAGTGACTCAGGCCTGTAACCTTAGCTTTTCAGGAGGCTGAGAGCTGAGGATTACCATTTGAAGCTAGCCAGGCAGAAAAGTCTGTGAGACTCTTATCTCCAATTAACCATAAAAAGCTAGAAGTAGAACTGTGGCTCTCGTGATAGGACTAGCCTTGAGCACAAAAGCACAAGGATAGCACCCAGGCCCTGAGTTCAAGCCCCAGAACAGGCAAGAAGGAAAAAAGGTATGTAATTGTACAGGGGAGTTACTATTCGGTAAATCTGTTTATAAGTACAAGGCAAATTGATCACTGTTACCTTTTCATCATTCTCCCCCATCCCTCCAACTTCAACTTATTCCCTCAATTTTCTTAATTTTATAGAATATGCATTGAATATTGTGACTACACTCTCCCCTTTCTTCCTCTCTTCATTTATCCACCCTCCTTCCTTTGACCTCCCCAACAAACAAAACTTTCAAGTGCCAGTATCCTGGTATTCATTCTAAGGAATTTTAAGGCAATTCTAAGGAACTACACCCATTTGAACTGTCCCCTGCAAATGCCATTTTGGTTAATATGTTTGTGTTTATGGTGTGCATTGATAAAAATTAGTTCTAACTTCCACATATGAGAGAAAACATACATCCTTCATCTCCCTGGACTTCACTGACTTCACTTAATGTAATTTTTCCAGGTCCATCCTTTCTTTTTTTTGGTCGGTCATGGGGCCTGAACTCTGGGCCTGGGCGCTGTCCCTCAGCTCTTCAGCTCAAGTCTAGCGCTCTACCACTTGAGCCACAGTGCCACTTCTGGCTTTTTTCTTTTTGCTAATGTGGTGCTGAGGAATCGAACCCAGGGCCTC
>NW_012278678.1:0-1274 GCF_000151885.1 Dipodomys ordii
TACTGTACAGAGGGGTTACAATTACATGGGCAAGATAATGAGTACATTTCTTATCAAGCATTGTTGCCTCCTCCTTTGTTTCCCCTTCCCATCCCTAACTTAAATGATTTAATTTATAAGTTAAAGGGTCTTTTCTGATACTTAATAAATATTCAGATTTGTACCTAATTTTGTATGTGTGTTTGTATTTCTTTCCTCAGAGAGACTCAGGCTTTTATCTACATTGTAAAAGCTGTGAAGGCAGACCTCCAAACCAGATTCTCACCCTTGTATACAGCAAGCATTACAAATGCATTTCTGCATTTCACATCTTAGAGGCAAGTCCCAGAGTACAGGAATCTGCACTGCAAACTTTGCTTAGATATATTTTAATGGTAGGACAACAACAAAGAGAGAAGGAGAATGTATATTAAATGGCTATATCCATTATTCTGCAATGTATATATACTTCAAAACATAATATTATGGGGAAAAGGGAGGGAAGAAATGAGGGAGAGTGGAAGGAAGTAGAGAGGGAAGAAGAAAGGGAGGGAGGGAAAATGGAGGGGAGAAGGGAGGGTGGAGAAGTGGGAGGGAGGGAAAAAAGGAGGAAGGGAGAAAGGGAGGGGAAGATGGAGGGAAAGGGAAAGCGAGGGAAGGATAGAGGGAAAGAAAGGAAGGAAGGAAGGAAAGCAAGGAAGGAAGGAAGGAAGGAAGGAAGATTTTAAATTATTTTCTTCTCTTAAGGTTGGTTTGGGTGAATTAAAATATTCTCATAAGGAAACAAATATCCTGTAAGGGAGGAACGTCTTTTAAGTAATTGTTTATACAAGAAGCATGTACTTTTGTACTGTCTTTGGAAATGAACCCAAATAAAGCCTGGTAACCCTCATGAGCCCCTGGGGTTCAACAAAAGCTGAAGAATACCTGTACCTCCCAGGACTTGCTCATTGGAGTGCTTCTGTGCCATGCTTGTCAGCAGAATTTACAATCCCAAGAACACACATCCCCTGAGCAAGTAGAAATCAAGTGCTGAAAATAAAGCTTGTCTTCAGTAGATCAAAAACCTTTTTGCAGTGCATAATACACATGTATGGAGGAAATTGTTAGTACTTCCCAGTGCCAGAACTTTCCAAAATTCATGTCAATTTCTTCTTTCATTCCCAAGCCTCTTAGGTGCTTGACATAAAAATAAGCCAGTTAGGGCTGGGAAGGTGGCTCAGTGGTAGAGCACTTGCCTTGCATGCATGAGGCCCTGGGTTCAATTCCTCAGCACCACATAAGCAAAAAGAAAA
>NW_012278679.1:0-2422 GCF_000151885.1 Dipodomys ordii
GCCCAGGCCCAGAGTTCAAGCCCCACGACCGACAAAAAAAAAAAAAGAAAATCATTGGACAAGTGTGGAAAGATGGACAAAGGATAACTGCTAGAGAACTGCTAATAAAAACTACAAATATATTAGTCTTAAAACTGAAGAGTGAGCCAGGCACTGATGGCTCACGCATATAATCCTAGCTACTCAGGAGGCTGAAATCAGAGGATTGTGGTTCAAAGCCAACCCAGGCAAGTCCATGAGACTTTTTATCTACGATTAACCACCAGAAAACCAGAAGTGGCACTGTGGGTCAAGTGGTAGAGTACTAGCCTTGAGCTGAAGAGCTCAGGGAAAGTACCCAGGCCCACAGTTTAAGCCCCAGGACTGACCCCCCCCCAAAAAAAAAGGAAGAGTGAGTTCAAGTGCAATTTTCCATTTTTCCTTATAAAGGAAAAAGTGTGGTCATGTGAGAGATCCCCTGACAAACATGGATGGCATAATAAGTGTGAATAGTGGGTCACAAAACATGAGGAAAACTGTGAGAAAATATTGCATGGGGCCAAGTACTAGTGGCTCACACCACTTGCCTACCTAGTAGCTAGTAACCCTAACTACTTAGGATGCTGAGATCTGAGGATTGTGCTTCATTCGAAGCCAGCCAGGGCAGACAAATCTGAGAGACTTTCATCTCCAATTAACCAGCAAAAAGCCAGAAGTGGAAGTGTGGCTCAAGTAGCAGTGCACTAGCCTTGAGAGAAAAGCCAAGTGGGTGTGTGAGGTCCTGAGTTCAAGCCCCTGTATCATCACAAACAAAACAAAATTAAAAACCCTTAATAAAATCTAGAAATACAATGTGAGCAGTTATTCATATACATATCTTTGGCTTTTATATTTTTTGAAGAAAAACAAAAGAACAATAGAGAGCATATTGATCTAACATCAGAAAATAAGACCTCATGCCTGGTCCAAACCCACCCCTCTGTCTGTCATCTTAGCTTGTTTGCTCTGCTGCAGCAAGTGAGCCTGCCAACTTCTTCACTCACAGAGCAAATATTTGTTGAGTTCTTTAAAGCCAGGGCCTGCAAGGTGATTCCAATACTTTTGACTATGTATTGGGTCTCCCGATGTCCCCAGTATGGCTCAGGGAACCAGCTGGGAGAAGGACTAAAACAATACTTTTCAAACTTCCCAGACCCACCTTGGTTTGATTCAGTGGCTCCGGTGTGATCTAAAATTTCTCAGAAGGGCTGTGCAAGTCATGAGCCATTCATTCTCTAGCTCTCACCAATTCCACAAACATTCACACCCAAGTCTCAGAGATACAACAGACGTTGGTTAGACAGCGGAAAGACATATCTCTCAACTGTAAACAGCAGAAAAAAAGGTGGCCCTAGTTTTGAATCCAAACTCCTCCATCTTCTCCAGGTCTAACTGAAACTACCTTCACAGGGAGAGAGCTGTGTGTGAATGAGATGATAGACACCAGGAATCCCAAGGTCCTGGTCACAGGGCTCCCAACTTTTGTCACCCTGAGAGACTAGAGCAGACTTCTAGAGATATCTAGTGACATCCCAAGAGTGTCGGCCTCGAGGTTCCCAAAGGGCACTGCACATGCCAGTCTCCTTCCTGGAAAGGACCTCTGGCTCTCAAAGACATTGAGACTCTCAGACTTCATTCAGTTAAGCTGACTGACTTCATTCTCACTGAGAGATAATTTAAAAGGAAAGGGTCATCTCCCAACTGATTGTGTTTGCGTGCGCGCGCACGCTGGGCCACTTCTAGCTTTTTTTTTTTTTCCTGCTGGGGCTGACTTTGAACCAAGACCCTCCTATCTCAGCCTCCGGAGCAGCTGATATTTTAGGCATGAGCCACCAGCACCCAGGCCCCAAATGACCTAAGCACAAGTTTGCTTCAAGAAGTCACGCACGTGCAGATCGGGTGCGGCAGTCATTAGGTGTGTCTAAATCAACACCAACTCCACGTCGGCCGAGCCTCCGGCTCCCAGCATAGTCCGCCGCCACCGAGCCCCCTCCCCCCAGCCAGCTGCGTGACGGCCCCGACACAAGCCCGCGGGGCTCGACTCTGTCTCCCCGAGGAAGCCCCGCTGGGTTGTGCACTCGGTGAACAAGTGGAGACCGAGCAAAAGGGCTTTGCCCGACGCCCGGCCGCGGAGGAGCGCGCGCCGCGAGCGGGGCGCGGAGGACCCTCTGCCTCCCCACCCCCGGGGCGCGGGACTCACGATCTCCGCCACGATGAGGAGCCCGGGCACCGTGCGGAGGAATTCGCGGTCGTAGGCGAAGCTGCTGCTGGTGGTGGAGAAGTTTTCGGCGAAGGAGCTGGCGGTGGTGGTGACGGTGTGCGAGCGGGCGCGCTGCGGCTCCTCCATCGTCTCCGGGGACCCCGGCGCGTCCTCCGCCGGACGCGCGGCCCTGGGGCCGGGGTC
>NW_012278680.1:0-2315 GCF_000151885.1 Dipodomys ordii
AGGGATGTGAAGGGTAAACAAAGGAGGAGGCTGCAATGCTTGGTAAGAAATGTACGCATTATCCTGCCCATGTAATTGTAACTCCTCTGTACAGCATGTTCACAAATAAAATAAAATTTAAATTAAAAAAAAAGATATATTGTATTCATAAACTTCTTTGTTAAATGGCAGCTCCTTTGTACAACTACTTAAACACAGTAACAAAAATATAAAATAAAAAAGAGATTGTAGAAGGAAGGAGGGGAGAGAAATGAAGTGAGAAACATCAGTCTCCATGGAAGGAAGCAATAAGTAGCTGGATTTGCTGAGAGGGAAGGCGGAGGACCTAGACTGTGTGTACGTGTGTGGGTGGGCTGTGTGGCCACTTCCTGCCCTCTACTTCCTGGAGAGGCGAGGTTGTCTGCTGGAGATGAAAACTGGTCAGTCATATGGCAAGGGAAGTGACCTGCAGGTAGTTATAGGGGTTGGGGCAGTGGGTGGGGCACAGTGACAAGTCAAAGGGAGGCAGGTGAAGCTGAACTACTCAAACAGAAAACCATCAGACCTGAACAGGAGCCCTGGCCTCTCTGAGCGGTAGAGGGCGGGACGGGCTTTCTCACTCGCTCATCAGAAGACAAGGAGCCCTACTGGCATCTCGTGTGTGGGCATTCCCACATGTGACTGAGCAACTGGCTTGAGTTCCTGCTCATCCTTGTCTTTGGCGTAGGCAAGTGTTATCATATGTACCCAGGCCTCCCACACAGCCCCTCCCAGAGTCTCTGAAACAACTGACCTAAGGCTTTAGGTTCAAACGTGTAAGTCAGTGGCTCTTTTGCATCTACTGAATGCTTTGATAGCTGATAGTGTCTGAGCAGGAACATATTTTGATCTTTCTTAGCTATTCAGAGGATTGGGAGTGTGCGATTGGACTCCTTTGCTTGAGAAAGAAAATTGGGCTCCAGGTAAGACTTAATTTCACTAAAGAAAATTTCTCCAATGCCCTTGCCAATGTCTTTTTTTTTCTCTTGAAAATAGAGCCTTACACAATGTAGGTGAATGGCTATCTGGGATCTTGTTTTTTTTGTTTTGTTTTTATTTTTCTGTTTAGTTTTGTATTTTAAGCAAAGACCCAGAGCTGCGGACTTCAATTCTGGCCTAATGCCTACAGGCCAAGGCTGGACCCTCCATTTTTATCATGGGCTCCAGCCTTTTCTAAGATGTCAGGCCAAGCCCTAAAAACCCTAATAGCAGCCCTCATAGATTTGGTAGCAATGTATTCTATGACAGCCAAAGCTTAACTGGACCCCACTGTCCCTGTTCTTCTTCTTGAAGTATGTGTCTATGTGCACAGACAGGTGTGCATGCGTGCACATGCACACATACACACATATAAGCATACACTCCTAGCCATAGCTGAAAATGGATGGAGGTGATCTTATTTTTCTTGATTGAACATATTGTCTCTCCTCAGAAACTGTTTGTTGGCACTTTCTCTGCATGGCACTGTGCTAGGCACACAGGAGAGCAAATGAATACTAGAATGGAATCAAACATAAGCCTTATCATCAAGGAACATGGTGTAACATGGGGGTAGGAGTCTGGCTGCTATAAGAAGAGAAGAGGGCATAAGAAGGGCCATATAAAAGATGCCAGTAATAGACCACCAAGGTGACCTTGAGGACTGTGGCCCAATTGGTGGTGAATAATGCCATGTTATGAAGAGACTCTTGCAGTACATCATGGAATGAAGTTGAGAAGTGAGCCAGGGAGGACTTTCACTGATGATGCTCCAGCACTTCTCCTGCTGTCCCTAAGAATCTTGAGAAGGCTCCTCTTGAGGTCAAGGATATTCTGAGAGCTGGCAATATATCTTCTTGACAGTGTCTCCCAACCTGTGCTCAGTGGGTGCCATAATGCACACCAGAGTCTGTCTCACGAGGTCGAGAATGTAGAAGGAAGAAAAGGAAAAGTGGGAGTGGGTCTCCAACTTGTTTTTGTAGCTTTTGAATTGCTGTTATCCCTGTATTTTGTTCATTATGCTGTTGTGGCTTATTTATTTGCATGGATTCCATGTTATTCCATAAATGGATCAAGTGCAGTTTGGATTATAACAAGATGATATAAAGAAGCACCAGAAAAAAAATGAAGCAGAGAAGTAAGTACAGGAAAGATGGATAGAATCAAGAATGGAGTTAGTGAAAGAAATGCATCCCTTGGGGTCTTGCAGGTTTGCTAGACGTGGGGTTGGATTGGTAGCCTGGATGGGTTGGATTGGTAGCCTGGATGGGTTGGATTGGTAGCCTGGATGGGTTGGATTGGTAGCCTGGATGGGTTGG
>NW_012278681.1:0-3116 GCF_000151885.1 Dipodomys ordii
TGGAAAAAATTATATTAAGTGAAGTAAGCCAGGCCCAAAGAAACATAGGTCCTATGGTTTCCTTTATTTGCAATAACTAATATATGTCTGGGACAAGCAGAAAAGGTCAAAAGCTATGACATATGACCAAATTAGATGATGTTAAGCGAAATGAACCCCAAGATAGGGACACAAGTGGTTTTTTTTTCTTTCTGGCTATTGTTTCTAATGTATTTATAAGGTGCCATGTGATTTTTTTGGTTGCTTTGTATTTTCCTTTCCCATGGTAAACCCCTGTTTTCACTGTATTTGATGTCAATATAATTTGGGGAGGGAAAAGGGAAAAACAAAATGTTTAAATAGGGATACAGGTTGCCCCATTGTAACAATGAGATGTACAAGACACTATTTCGAAAAATGAACTTTACAACTTAGACAGGGGATGGGGGGGGGGTGTAGTTGTGGAGGTGGGAGGGAAGGGATGGTAGGGGAAAAACAAAGAAGGAGGCAATGATTCTTGATAAGAAATGTACTCATTACCTTGCTCATGTAACTGTAACTCCTCTGTACAGTATTTTCACAATAAAAACTTATTGAAAAAAAAGAATATATACAAATAAGACGAAAGTATGACAGATGCCATAAGGACAGTCAAAAAGAAAAGGTATTTCAGTTGTTCAGCCTGCAAGAACAAAACAACAGAGATAGGAAGTAAATAGCAGAACTTTACTAATCATATCTCTGGAAGCTGCAAAGTCCAACTTCAAGGTCTCAGACATATGTGGTGTCTGATGAGACCTATTTCCTGGTTCATACACATCTTTTCTTTAGTTCTTTCTCCTTTTTTCTTTCTTTTAGTCAGTCAGTTGTGGGGCTTGAACTCTGAGCCTAGGTCCTGTCCATGAGCTTTTTTGCTCAAGGCTAGTGCTCTGCTATCACAGAGGCTACAGGACCACTTCTGGCTTTTTGGTGGCTAACTGGAGATAAGAATCTTATCTAGCCTGGGCTGGCTTCTCATTATGACCCTCAGATCTCAGCCTCCTAAGTAGCTAGGATTACTGGCATGAGCCACCAGCGCCTGGCTGGCATCTTATTTTTCTAAACTCATACAATAGAAGAAATAAGAAGCCTTGTCGATGAGGGCAAGAATCCCATTTATGTAGGCCCCATACTCATGACCTAATTACTTCCCAAAGCCTCCAACAAAAATCAAAATGGATAAAAGACTTATTTATAGAAACCCTGCAGCTGTGAAACTAATACTAACAATCTGCAAAAGAAATTCTTTAAGACCCTGGAATGAGTGAGGACTTTCGTGGTGAGGTGTATGCTTTTTTTTAAATAAAGCTAGATTTTTTTTAAAAGATATTGAATCTTTTCACCATAAAAAGATCATTATTCAAAGAAAATATTTGCCTTGATTTGAACCTTATACAATGCATACATGGGTCACACAATATCACCATTAATATGTACAACTTTGTACATGGGTCAGAATTTTTTTAAATCATCTTTAAGCCTCACTTTATCAAAAAATAAATCTATACCACTCCTTATACCAGTTAGCAATCCCCAAGAAAACTCTTCAAGGGTCTATCAACCTGCTTCAGATGTGCGGTCAAATTGCCATGTGAATTTTACTGCAGCTAGCTAATTTGTAAATTTCCCTCTCTTTGAATCGTCCAGGTGTGTGTCTCCCAAAATGGCTCCAGAAGACTAAGTCTCCTCATACTGAGATCATGCACAGGACTGCTACCAGCTCAGCACTGTTACCGTGACGTTCATTACTCCTTTAGCCTACACCCTGAATAGTTAAGAATTCCGGATGAATGGACAGGCAGGAACACAATACAAGAAACTCATTCTCATATTTGGCACTGGATGTCTGTCAGAGCCATTGGAGGGGGGAGAGATGAATCTGTCACTAACAGCATTTTCATTCTGGATAGCCCCAAACAGGAGCAGCTGGGCTGAGATTGCCTTTGCAGAGTTCACAAGGGATTTTTACAGCTGTCACATCTAAGCAAGTCTTAAAAACCGTTTCTCAAAGCACGGCTTATTTGAGACAAGCATCTGGTGACAAATGTTGAAAGAATAACAAAACCCTCTGTACTCTGGGTTTCTTGACCTTCGTGTTTATTCATGTTCAGATTCTTCTTCTTTTCCCAATTTCAGAACCTTACCACTGGGCTCTACTTAATGCAAGCTGCTGGAGACAACTAAACTAGGATAGATTTCCATGCTTCTCTGTTGGATTAAAAAAAAAAAACATTAAAAAGTTAGCACATCAATTGACCAAAAACACTGCAGGAAGTAGATTTGTTCAACTCTCAGTTGGACAGTGACTGCTTTTTAATTGAACAAAAATCCAAGCACTCTTCACTAAATCCTCTGTGATTAATTCCATCAACCAAGCAGACAATTTTCATAATTTTTAAAATACACAAATTCCTTTACAGACAATGAAGGTTCCTTTTTTATCCTAATTTCTTCTTCAGTTACTTAGAGGAAAATACCAGCTGATTCCTAGAACCTATTAAAAACTCCCTTTATTAGAGGACTGAAAAACAAAAAAGCTGGCCAGTCCTCTAATTCTATGTCATTGAAATGATTGGATTCAATTTTAAAAAAGAAAGAAAACTAATTTTTTTCCAGCAACCAGGAGACTGCGGTAGGAGGATTGAGAGTTCAAGGCTAGCCTTGGATATATTGCAAGAGCTTCTCTGAAGAAAAAAAGGAAGGAAAGAAAGGGGGAAGGAAGGAGGGAGGAAGGAAGGATGAACAGACTTCTTTTTTTGTCTGAGCTGACCTGGAACTACAATTCTGATCTCAGCCTCCCAAGTAGCTTAAATAACAAGTGCAAATTTCTATGCCTAGCTATTGGTTGAGATGAAATCTCAAAAACCCAGACTTGATTGAAACTGTGATTTTTCACAATCTCTGACCCCTCAATAACAAACATTACAGATGTGAGCCACAATGCTAGGTTCCAGATTTTGTTTTGTCTTGTTGGATGCCAGTTTTGGGGTTTGAACTCAAAGCCTCAGCTTCCCTGAGCTTTTTGTTTTGTTTTGTTTTTTTGTTTTTTGGGTCCGGTTGTGGAGCCTGAACTCTGGGCCTGGGCGCTGTCCCTCAGC
>NW_012278682.1:0-4155 GCF_000151885.1 Dipodomys ordii
CTCAGCACCACATAAGCAAAAAGAAAAAAGCCAGAAGTGGTGCTGTGGCTCAAGTGGTAGAGCACTAGCCTTGAGCTGAAGAGCTGAGGGACAGCGCTTAGGCCCAGAGTTCAGGCCCCACTACCGGACCCCTCCCCCCAAAAAAAAGAAAGACATAAATAAAATCTTCAAAGGGCAAGCCCCAGTGACATACTTCTTTCAGCTAGATTCCACCTCCTAAAATCTGTACCACCTCCCAAAATAGTGCCACCAGTGGGGAACCAAACATTTCACACATGGGCCTGTGGAGGACATTTATGTTCAAACTATAGCAGAAGTGATGAGGGGAACTATCTCCACTGTAAGAAAGGGATTTCTAAATAATAAAGCTATTTCAAATGATCTGGGCTGCACTGAGGAGGAGTGAGTTTCTCATGGCTGGAGTTGCCTAAGCAGAAGTTTATCAGAAATACCACATAGAATGAATGTTCCAGTATTATATAGGAAATTGAGCCAAATGACATAAAAGTCCCTTTGAACCTGAGGGGTTTTTTGAGAGTCAGTGACTCCCCTTTGCATTTTGAAGGTTTATGCTAAGATTCCAGTATGTTAGAGATGGAGGCCAGTGAAAGATGCTTATAGATGAGACTGTATAAGTAAACTACATTGTAGTATAAGAGGTAGGACGATATCATATCCCCAATCTCATCAATACACTTTTGTTATATAAGATGGAGTCAGAAGTAATTCCAGCATCTTGGTGGCCTACACATATTGCCTGCAGACAGACAAACTTTCCAGTGCACATCGTAGGCTCTTGGGATCCGGCTGCAAAAGAAGAAAATATCTAGCCATTATAGAAACTGTGGGATTGTGAGAGCACTTGAAGGTGCCTAAAAATTCTGCTTGGAGTCAATATCACCATTTTCCCTTCTTTCCCTTGGATGAATCAAGCCATATGATTAAGCCTCAAATCAGAGGGCCAGAGAGTATGCCACTGAAATGGAAGAACATTAACAATTTTGACCAATGTATTAAATATATGACATCAAATCTTAGAATTATTTTTAGACATTTGACAATTCTACCCAGTGAAATAAATGAATTCTAAGGAGAAAGAAAAGCATTTTATTTTACTTTTTAAATTTCATTTTATTGTAGAGATGCTGTAGAGAGGGGTTACATTTACATGAGTAAGGTATTGAATACATTTCTTGTTGAATATTGTTAGCCCCTCCTTTGTTTTTCTCCTACTATCCCTTCCCTTCCCCACCTCCCCCAGTTCTCACCCACAAAAAAGTTGTAAAGCTCATTTCCAACAGAGTGTCTTGTGAGTATCATCCTGTGTCCTGTGGGTCATCCTGTGTCCTTATTCCAGCATTTTGTTATTCTCCTTCTCCTCAAATTAGACAAATGTGTATACAAGATTCAAGGTACCAAAATCAAGTGCAGTGACAACAGGGGATATACCATAGGGGGAAGAGCATACAAAGGAAACAAAAGAAATTACATAGTACAATAAAACAACAACAAAGAAAAATCTTTTGTGTCCATGTCTTGGAGTTCATTTCACTTAGCATCATCTATGATCATGTATACATAGCTTTTGAGCTTTTCTGCTCATCTGATAAGATTGTCCTAGATACATACTAATTATTGCAAATAAGGGAAACAATGGGACTTATATTTCTTTGTGTATGGCTTACTTCACTTAGTATGATTTTTTCCCAAGTCTTTCCATTTCCTTACAAATAAGGCGGTGTCATTCTTTCTGATGGAAGCATAGAATTCCATTGTCAACATATATCACATTTTCTTGATCCATTCATCTACTGAGGGGCAGTTAGTTTGCAATTCTGGATTTCCAAGGGCACAGTACCAGTATCTGGTGAAGGCCTCTTGTCAGAAGACAGCATAGTGATAGGAGCATACGTGGAAGGGAGTGATCACATGGCCAGGCAGGAAGCCAGAGAGTGACTCCAGAGGCCAAAATAACTCATAACAACTCAACCTCATGAAAAATAGCTCAGGGTCTTACAAGAATCACATGATCTCCTTTGAAGTGAGGGTCCCAGTGATATAAGGACTTTGTACTAAGTTTCAGCTACTGAACTAGGTCCCCTACCAACTTCTAGCACTAGCCCATTAAGGACCAAACTTCCAGAACCCCTGGGAACAATCTCAGTTTTTCCCCAAAGTGAGAATTTCATCACAGTCTCCCAGCTGATCTCTTACCCCACAGACAAAGAATGTTCCAGTTTGTAAGTCAATGAGGGGCCTGCGGCTATACCTCTGTGCTTTTTTCCCCCCTCATAATCTTCTTTCTTCCTTCATAGTCTAGGCTTCTTTATTTTTAACAAGGCTCAGTTGCCTGAAACATCAGTATTTAATCCTTGGCTCATATAGCATATATTATATGATATGATATATGATATATGATATGATATGATGATTTAAAGTGGTATGACAATAAGCAACTTTTGGAAGAGATATCATTAACTCCATAATTAGTGTTTTACTATTAAAAATGACAAAGTAATTGAGGATACCACAGTACCAAATTCAAAATATATCACTGAGTAGAAATCAGTGACAATCATCACTGCCACTCATTAATGTCATCAGAATAAAAAGTGATAATCAGCTTTTAAATTTTCTTGATATTTCAAAGATTCCTTAGGAAGTTCAAAAATGAGACAGAGAATGTTTTAAACATAAAAGAATAAAGTGGAATTTGTTGTGTGATTATGAAATAAGAGCCAAAGCAGCAATGAATTTGATTATTTCATAGAAGAGAATAAAATGAAGGATAGTATGAGCTCTTTGGCTAGTTTTAACTCTTTTTTTATTTTTTGCTGGGATACAGGGCCTTATACTATCTAGGGCCTTGTGTCCACTTGGTTTGCTTGTTCATGACACTGACACTCTACTACTTGAACCATGCCTCCAGCCCTATTTTCACTGATTATTTTTGTTTTGTATCAGTTCCTGGCTTAAAATCAGGGTCTTGCACTCTTGCTTGGCTTACTTGTTCATGATTAGTAATTTAGCACTTTAATCATGCCTTTAGTCTGGCTTTTGCTAGTTAATTGAAGATGGAATCTTATGGACTTTTCTGCCAGGGATAGCTTTGAACAGTGAAGCTCCAGGTCTCAGTTGTAAGAGTAGCTAGGACTTGAAGTGTGAGCTACTAGTGAGTGCCTGACTTCAGTTAATCTTACCTTGAGCTTCTACATAAAATTGATTTGATTTTATTATTAATATTGGTATTTATGACCTACCATTTTATAATGCTGTCAATAAAAATCCACCCCAAATACAGTACCAAGTAATGAGCCTGACTCCTCTTCATTGAATGGCATCCTGAGAACACATGAAAGAGTATCAATCTGTGGAAATGTACCATGCACTGAAACAGAAGACACAGGCAGAACTCTGGGAATATGTACCAGATTGGTCACCAGACATACACAGCA
Organism: Dipodomys ordii; assembly: GCF_000151885.1. Lineage (NCBI taxonomy): Eukaryota > Metazoa > Chordata > Mammalia > Rodentia > Heteromyidae > Dipodomys > Dipodomys ordii. The sequence continues at coordinate 3,456 of NW_012278682.1, forward strand.
AACTTCTAGGTTCTTACTGTACCTTTTCTTACTATGTTAGAGCAAAGTAACATATTGAATGATTCTAGAATATAAAACCACAAGGCTTGCTTGTAGACCTGTCCATGTAACAACAATAATAATAATAATAATATAAATAGATAATAATAATAAAGCCCCCAGAAACACATTTATATTACTTGTAATTTTCTTGTATAAGTGATATTTTCCCTGATGAAAACTATTAATCTATTTAAGGACTTCAATAAATAATGTTACAAGATAAATTCAGTAAGTCTCAACTTTCACTAATTTATCAGGAAAAATAAAGTTGTTAGAAAACTGGAAATATAGTAAACTGGAGTAAGACCTGAATCATTTCAAAGATGAATAAAAAGTTTCTTAGAGGAAAATGACAAAAAATTATCTACTAAAACCTTCTATCTTAAGGTTTTCAATTATGCCACATAGTGGAGATGGAAAGTTTTATTCTCTTGGTTAACATTCTCTGTAACAGCAACCCGGAGATGACAGGGAACTATTTGTTCTCCAGAGTGAAAAGCCATCTAGACATTAGGAAAAACTGGTGCCTTTCTGAGATAGAAATCTTCCTCTTCCTCCTCCTCCTCCTTCCTCTCCTTCCTCTCCTTCTTCTTCTTCTTCTTCTTCTTCTTCTTCTTCTTCTTCTTCTTCTTCTTCTTCTTCTTCTTCTTCTTCTTCT
>NW_012278683.1:0-1396 GCF_000151885.1 Dipodomys ordii
GGACTGGCTTCAAACTATAATCCTCACAATCTTGGCATCCCAAGGAGTTAGGATTATAGGTATAAACCACTGAACCTTGTCCATTCTTTTTTTTTTTAATCGGTCGTGGGGCTTGAAATCTGGGTCTGGGAGCTGTCCTTCAGCTCTTCAGCTCAAGGCTAGCATTCTACCACTTGAACTACAGACCACTTCTCTGGTGGTTAATTGGAGATAAGAGTTTCACGGATTTTCTTGCCCGGGCTGGCTTTGAACTGCAATCCTCAGATCTCAGCCTCCTGAATAGCTAGGATTACAGGCATGAGCCACTGGTTCCTGGCTAGATGCTCTATCCTTTAAGTATTCTACTGCCCTTCTTTCCCTCCCTCCCTTTCTTCCCTTCTTTCCTTCCTTCCCTTCGTCCTTTTTCCCACCTTCCTCTTTCCTATCTTTCTTCCTTTCTCTCTCTATCTGCATTTATAATATTCTCTTAAGAGTTTATTATTATCTTAGGCTACAGAAATAAAAAGTCTAAGTACAGCCATTTAGAGCATACACAGGGTGAGCGGAAGAGGGCCCAGATGAGTGTAACATATTCCCTGGGGAACAGAGCTACATCCCTGGGTGAGGAGGGGCATGCCCATGGGAATTCCTTGGCCCAGGGGATCCCCATAGTCTCCTCATGGCTGGAGGAAGTGTCCCTGCACCCATAGTGAGGGAGGGCCCCCACGGTCCAGTGGGTACTGGGTTGAGGTCCCTGCAGTACTAGCTAGTAGCTCTTGCTTGTGGGGTGACAATCTGTTGGGATGGACCTCCATACAGACTGCAGGAGCCAGGAGCATGGGCACGCCACCTGGGTTTCCTCTGGCAGCAGCCTGGCCAATTCCTGCGCAACTGCAGCAAGTGGCATTTGGGCAATGCAGGATGTTTGGGAAGAATTCCTTCCACTGTCCCTGAAGCTAGGATCATCCCTTGAAGCAGGGCCACACCAGCCAGTATTCATCTCATTCCCAGTAATTCGAAGCTCACTGTGTGAGTGTTACCCCTGTGCATATGCAACACGATGAACATCTCTCCTTTAGCCTTCCATGAAGTGCATTGCTCCTTTATACTTTCTTTTTTTTTTTTTGGGGGGGGGGTCTGGTCGTGGGGCCTGAACTCTGGGCCTGGGCGCTGCCCTCAGCTCTTCAGCTCAAGGCTAGCGGCTCTACCATTTGAGCTACAGCAGCGCCACTACCGGGTTTTTTTCTTTTTGTTTATGTGGTGCTGAGGAATTGAACCTAGGGCCTCAGACATGCAAGGCAAGCGCTCTACCACTGAGCCATCTTCCCAGCCCTCCATGAAACTCTTATCTCCAATAAACCACCAGCAAACCAGAAGTGGCACTGTGGCTCAAGTTGTAGAGAGCTTACTTTGAGCT
>NW_012278684.1:0-2844 GCF_000151885.1 Dipodomys ordii
ATACAGAAATGGCTCTGTGGCTCAAGTGGTAGAGCGCTAGCCTTGAGCTAAAGAGTTGAGGGACAGTGCCCAGGCCCAGAGTTCAGGCCCCACAACCGGATCGCCCCCACCAAAAAAAGTATGGCACTGTTATTTGCTTGTTTTTTAAAAAAAAAAAAACAAGAACAAAACAACACTTATTTGCTGCCATACTGAGGGTGTGTTTGATCATGCTCTCCACATTACATAGGTGATACTGTTCATTGCCACAGCCACTACCAAAGATGTAGCTCCTGACAAAAGTGTCATTTTCTTGAGACTTACACCATTAACCAGATTTATAATGGATAGTATTTGACTCCTAATTTTTTCTCACAGATGCATAAAATTCTTATGATGTCAATACATCCATTGCTATTGTACTTTATGACTTGTCTGGTACATCATGACAACCTTGAAAAACAGCCCTATTTTATAGGTAAGGAACATAAGGTTTAGAATTTTAATCATCTGTCTAAAGTGATGTGACTTGTGACAAAGCCAAGAAAATATTATTCAATAATTAGAATAATTATTGCCATTATCTGTCGCTACCGCCTCGACCAGCAAGGAAGACGTGACACTGAACTCTTCTCTCTGCAGTTTATTCAGGACCTTTTAGCAATCTTCTGACCCCAACCCCGGGGAGAATTCCCCACAGCCTTAAGTACCCGCTGGGTAGCCAACCCTGATACGCCACATGGGAACCACCAATAGGTTCAGGTGCGCGGAAGCAAGCCAGATTCTTTGCCTTAGCCATAGAAGGAGTTGTTTACCACAGAGAGCACTCGCCATTGGGAAGGCCGAGGGCGGAAGCCGGCACCATCTTTCAGGTGCGGCCTCTCGCAGCTCCCTACAATTATCAGCAATATCTATACATATCAGATTAAAAAATATCTCCAGGGACTATAACCATAGGATTGACTCTTCAGAACTCAGCTCGTTAAATGAGTTGAACAAAACTTTTTGTTAATAGGATGCATATTTTTAATATGTGATGTAAAATATAACATATATGTGATTTAAAATAGTATACAACACAAAATAAATTAGTGTAGTGATAATCTCTCTTTTACTGATGAAAAGGTGACATGATGCGGTGATATGGCTTCCTTGTATAACTAGTTATAATCAAAACGCAATAGCCCACATCTTCTCGTTCTAAATATTGAGCTCTCACTTTTATATGATGTTCTGATATAAATAATTTAAAATGTTGTAATACAGATAAGTGGATGAAACATATTACAGTTCAGACTAATTTACTCTATAAAAGTCAATTTCATAAAAATGCAAACACCAGAAAAATGACGCAAAAGAATAAAGCAAATAAAGGGAAGGAGAAGGATTGGGATGGGGGGGAGGGGGGAGGCTGGGAAGGGATGGGAAGGGTAAACAAAGGAGGAGGCTGCAATGCTTGGTAAGAAATGTATGCATTATCCTGCCCATGCAATTGTAACCCCTCTGTACAGTTTGTTCACAAATAAAATAAAATAAAATTAAAAAAAAAGAATAAAGCAAATAAAGTCAAAGCATTTGCAACTTAATTTCAGTCAAACAACATTTAAATACTCCCTAGGCATATAAGGAAAATGATTTGTTTCCCACAGAGGGACATATTCACTTTATTGGTTTTAATAAAACATAACCCAGGTATGTCTTATAACATTGGCATTCTCGATCATCTATTTTCCAGGCAATTCTAACACTAACATATTCTACAGACAAGTTCTATGGCTCAAGACAACCTAATTCTCACATCTTTAAAGCACTGTTGTCATCTCTTCTCAGAACTTAAAAGTTGCTACTTTACTCCTAAAAAATAACTTACAAAGACAAGTTTAAAATAGAGCAAAATCCTATTTGCTAATTCATAGTCAGGAGTAGGCATATATTTCATATATGTATGTAAGTTTTTGTACTGGAGATGGAAACTCTTCTTGTGTATGTGAGATGAGTATTCCACCTCACATTCTCCTCTTTTATTTCTATTTTACTTATTTATTTGTTGGTTTGTCCTGGTCTCAGGTTTTGAATTCAGGGCCTGGGCATTGTCCCTGAGCTTTTTTGCTCAACAATAGCACTCTAACACATACCTACTTCCAGCTTTTTGTTGGTTAGTTGGAGATAAGAGTCTTATGAGCTTTGCTGCCAAACCTTGATCTTCGGCTCTCAGTTTCCAGAGTAACAAGCATTAGAAGCATGAACCATTGGTGGCCTACCATCTTCAACTTTTAAATCAATAATATTCACTCTACAAAGAGATTGCCAACTGCCATTGACAATTCTACTTAAAGTCATCATGGAAGAATATTAAGGAATGGTTTCAAAGAGAAATAATATTGCCTTGGATAAGCTTTATTGGCTATAGTATAATTTTCCTTCTGATATTTAATTTCCCTTACATTATGAGCAAAATTATCATAAAGATCTCATTTTAACATTTGAGTTTATGTCTTTATTGTAAAGGTGATGAATAAGGGGTTACCGTTACTTAAGTAAGGTACTAAGTAAATTTCTTTTAAAACACTGTTACCCCCTGCCTCACTTTCTCCCATTTACTCCTCCCTCTTCTTCTCCTCCCAAGGTGTATAGTTCATTTCCAACATAGTGTCAAGTGAATAGCATTGTTACATTAGTTCATCCTTTGTCCTGCTATTTCTATGATTCCCATTCTATTCCACAGATCAGATAAACTTGAGATTCGAAATCAGGTATATAAGATATAAAAGGTGAATTTAAAAATAAATGTCAATAGTTAACATCCGTTTTTTAGTTAATAGAAATGATTAAATTGTTGTTTTTTTTTGTTTTTTTTTTAGAATG
>NW_012278685.1:0-1812 GCF_000151885.1 Dipodomys ordii
GCTGGTTTTGAACCTTTATCCTCAGATCTCAGCTTCCTGAGTAGCTAAGATTACAGGTGTGAGCCTGGGCATTCGGCTTCTTTCTCTTTTACTTTTTCTCTCTTATTTTGATCTGTCTCCTCTGACTCCCCTGATTCTGTCTTACTATCTGTCTATTTCTCTCTGTCTCTGTGTTTCTCTCACAAACATGCATGCAGGCGCTCGTACTGCACATACTCACATGTATGCACATACACACATGTATGCCAATACTCATTTGCATACACTCACACACACGCATATTCACACACATACACACATGTATGCACCCACTCTCTCTCTTTCTCTCTCTCTCTCTCTCTCACACACACACACATCTTTTCTTTAGCTCCCAACCCCAAAACTTCACAAAGACAATTTTAAAATGAGTATTTTTAAAGTAAAAAATTCTATAGTACTTTGCATGTTTCCAAAGACCAACAATCTAATTCTAAACAACATTCTAAAACAACACTTTTTACAGAAAGTTGAAAATACACAGATCACACAATGGTGAACATCTCCACTGCTAATTTGAATTCCCTGTTTTCCTTTGGAGGAAAATTTTCAAAAATGTTGCTCTGTCATCAAACATTTTTTCTAGTTACAGATACTCAAACCCTGGTTGTTTTAACTATACCAAAATGACTATATTTTAGTTTATGTTTCAAATATCTATCTACTTCTTGGTCTACAAATCAATGCCACATTTGAACAAACAATTTTCAAAAGATTCCTGACATGTGTAGGATTGAAACAAGCTGTTTTAGTCTAATAAAGACAATAGTGGCACTGAATAGTAAAACCCATATGTCAAAATCTGTTTCTAAGAGTGTCTGTCACAACAAATACTTAGCAGACAATCAAATACTTGTCTTGGGTTTCTTCTTCTTGGTCATGGGGCTTCAAAAGCATTTTGGTCAGAAGGAGTCACCATCGAAAGCACAGTAGTAACAGTAAGATAGAACGTTTTGAAGAAAACTGCAATTGTCAAGGAAAAATATTATTTAATTCAATCTTTTTACTTTTTACAACCTAGATGTAGAATGGTTTTTGTTTTTAAATTACTGCCTCCTTTCCTCATGTATATTGTAGTAATTATGTAAGCTGAAAAAAATATTAATTAAAGCAAGTTATTTAAGGCACTCCCTACCCCAATTTCCATGGAGAAAAAACATGTTCAGCTGGTTGTATTACATACAAATTAATCTGATTAAACTTTGAAGGCTTGATTAGTCTTATCTCCAGGTTGAAGCTATTTATTTAAAGCTATGATTTAAAGAACAATAGCCCAGAATTCTGCTCCGCAAAATGCATAAAAGCTTGGAAATGGGTGAGGCTTAGGGAAGCCTTCACCTCTGGTGCCAAATTTAAATGGTTACTGGAAAACTCAGTACGGTAAACAGCATGATAAAGCACTAGTATAAATTATGAAATTAATACAACATATGTACAATGAACAAAAATGAAAACAACTGGCCTCCAAATGAGGAAGAACATGCAACTATTGTATCCGTTTTATAAATAGCTAAATAATGACATGGGATGAAGGATAATAGGGGTCATGGCTGCGTAAAACTTGCAATTGTTCATACCACTTCTAGGCATCTACCCTGAACAACAGGAACCAATATACAAGGATATGTGTACCTCCATGTTTATTGCAGCACTGTTCATGATAGCTAGGATATGGAAACAACCCAGATGCCCCACCACAGATGAATGGATCCAAAAATTGTGGTATCTATACACAATGGAATATTATGCAGCCATTAGAAATGACAAAATAATGGC
>NW_012278686.1:0-1469 GCF_000151885.1 Dipodomys ordii
TGTGGCTCAAGTGGTAGAGCGCTAGCCTTGAGCTGAAGAGCTGAGGGACAGCGCCCAGGCCCAGAGTTCAGGCCCCACAACCGGACCCAAAAATAAAAAAATTAAAAAAGGATTAATATATTAAATATATTAATAAATTATTAGTTTATGTTTTTGGACACCTATGTCCAAATACATATTTTGTAACCTTAGTAACTTGAAAGGAGAAGAGTTGTAGGTGAGTAGAGTATGTTATGTTATTGAAGTCATAGTGGTGTAAATTCAAATCAGAGTGCTGTAACTATACAACATTAAACATAGCATAATCTCAAGGGCACCCACAAAAAAATTACATATACCTGGAAGCAGTGTAGTTCAGTGGCAGAGCACTTACCTAACATGAGCAAGGACCTAATTCCATCCTCAGAAATACAGAAACAAAATAAAAGAAATTCACCATAGAATATAAAAAAATGAAAATACAAAAAATTAAAACATTTATTATGAAAAGTAAATATAAAGAATAATGAGGAGCTATGAAAAAGAAAAGAGGGAATGAGGCAACAAAGATAATTCTCAGGTTTTAACCCTCTACATCTAGATGTGGGATGGTATCTCCCCTAGGAGTGAATATACTGGTAAGCTATTTAATGATTATGGATTATGATAAGTCAAAACTTGGTTTGGAAGAAGTATAAGAAAAGAGAAGTGGTCACTATCACCCTGGAAATAAGAGGTGTCAGGAAAACCAACATGAAGAACAATAAAATGTGACCAATAAAAGCAAGGATAAGGCCAGGCGCTGGTGGCTCACACCTGTAATCCTAGCTACTCAGGAGGAGATCTGAGGATTGCTGTTCAAAGTCAAGCCCAGGGATGAAAGTCCATGAGACTCTTATCTCCAATTAACCACCAGAAAACTGTAAGTGGCACTGTGGCTCAAGTGGTAGAGCACTTGCCTTGAGCTGAAGAGCTGAAGGACAGTACCCAGGCCCAGAGTTCAATCCCCATGACCACCACCACCACCACCACGAACAACAATAACAACAAAAAAGCAAGAAAAAATGAAGTCTAGGGATTGTCATACTTAGGTGAAGAAACTGTGATGTTATAAAATAGAAGGAAAAATGTGGAAGAGGGGTTGTTAGGGTACATTTTGGCTTGTATGAATCCAATTTGTTCTTTGAAGCTTGCCTTATTTATATAATTAATCCTTTAGTGCCCAGGACATCTCTACTCATTTTTCATTAAATTATTCTTTCTTTCAAAAGTCTCCCCAGGCCAGGAGTAGTGATACCTGTCATTCCAGTGTTCAGGAGGCTGAGGTAAGAGGAGCTAGATTTCAAGGCCATCCTGAGATATATAGTGGGAAACTATCTTAAAACCCCAAAACAGGGGCTGGGAAGGTGGCTCAGTGGTAGAGCGCTTGCCTTACATGCATGAGGCCCTGGGTTCAATTCCCCAGCACCACATAAGCAAAAAGAAAAAAA
>NW_012278687.1:0-2858 GCF_000151885.1 Dipodomys ordii
AATTGTAACCCCTCTGTACAGTATGTTCACAAAAAATTAAAATTTAAATTTAAAAAAAAATGAAAAATCTACTTTTACCCTATTGTCCTCACTGGGAGAACATTATGACGAAGTAATTTAAATAAAAATTGTGATTACTAAAAAAAAATGGGGCTGGGAAGATGGTTCAGTGGTGGAGTGCTTGCCTTGCATGCATGAGGCCCTGGGTTCGATTCCTCAGCACCACATAAGCACCACATAAGCTGTGGCTCAAGTGGTAGAGCGTTAGCCTTGAGCTGAAGAGCTGAGAGACAGCGCCCAGGCCGAGTTCAGGGCCCGCTACCGGACCCCCCCAAAAAAAAAAAAATGAAAAGGACACATCCTTATGAGGAAGGGCTTAGAGTGTAAATAAAAAGGATTCTTATGTTGTTATTGTTTGACTCTTAATAGTACTTATTATTTTGTGACAAAAGTAGAATAAAAAGGAAGCAGATATTTTAAAAAATATCCATCAAATAACACCTACATTTGATAAGCCAGCATAGTAAGTGGTAACTTTGCATGAAAGCTAATTGCATCATATTCTATCCTGTCATTATTATTTCATGTTCCTGATCAGATTAGCTCATGTTATATATCTACATGTAGTCATTGACAATGCAAAAGAACTAAGCTATTTTGGAATATCATGCACATAAAACAAAATTAAACATATTCTTTTGTTTTCTTAAAAATATTTTTATTATCTTTAAGTAGTTGTACACAGCAGTTGCCCTTCAACAGAGCAGTTTACAAGTAGAATGCATCTTGATCAATATTCACCCCTTTCAACATTCTCACCCATCCCTCCCAACGTATACCTTCCCTCACTTTCCTTAATTTTGTAGGCTATACATTAAGTTTTCTCCCCCTCTTCTCCTTTACATTCCTCCCCACCCCCTTTCACCCCATCCAAACCTTTCAAGTGCCCATTTCCTGGTTTTTATTTTGTTCAGCTATGTTTGCTATTACCATCTTAAATTAGAAATAGAAGTTGTGATAGGCATGGAGAATTATTTCTTGTTAATCCTTTATTGTACCAATAAAGGATCTAATAAATACCTTATTTGTAAGCATATTCATATGCAGTCTGATCCAGTATGTTGCCAGAATGGCAGTGCTACAACATGGTGAATTCAGGGTAAGAAACGTATCATGACTAGATTTCCTAATCATTAGGTTTCTCTAAACTGGTATGAATAAAACCCACCTTGTTAAAAATTCAGAGTCCAGGCTTGAGGATATGAATCTATAAGTCCAGCTGTTTGGAAAGTAGAAGTAGGCAGACCAACACTCAAAGTTCAGCTCAGTGGGAGACCCTATCTAAAAAAATAACTAAATCAAAAAAAGGACTGGGAGTAACAGAGCACTTGTGTAGCAATTGTGAGGCTTCAAAGTTCAAATCTTAGTAATACAGGGAGGAAAGATCCTTGTTTATGATAAGATTATATTGAATTGGCTAGGATCGTCAATATATTTTTACATAAAAATAGAAATAATAGATACAATTATGTATGCTTTCAACAAAAAAAAACACTGTTAATATCTCAATATTAAGGGAGTTCTGATTAAGGAAGTTCTGATCTGTTCTCCCTTCACTAAAAGTTTTTATCATGAATGAATAATACATTTTACCATTTCTCCCCTTATCTGCTGACATGCTGAAATAGCGTTTCACTTTTACTCTATGAAGGTGGTAAACAGCATCAGATGATTTTCATTTAATCAATTTGCATTCCTGGCATAAACCCAAGTTAATAGTGATGTGTTATTCTTTCTATTTATCACTGAATTTTATTTACTAATGTTTTGGCTAGCATTTTTTGTCTATCTTCATGAGAAAAAGCACACTGTGAATTTCCTTTGGTTTATAATCTTTTTTATTTTAGAGGTCAAGTTTACAGTGGCCTATCCATTTGAATTTATACATGATTGGCATTGTTTGTTTCTTAAAATATTTGGAAATTTTTTCTGGTAAATTTTATTGTTTACTTTATGGGAAGATTTATAACTATAAAGGTAGTCTCTTTAATACATATAGGATAATCCAGATTTTTTTAAATGTATTATATCAACATTGTATTCTAAGGCATTTAAATATTTCATTTAGAAATTAAAATTTAGGAGTATTTTGTCTTGTTAATACTTCTAATGACCTTTTAAGTGCTGCCATTATTTTTCAGTCCTGAGTCTAGCTCTTTGTGCCTTGTCTTGTTTTCTTGATTTTATGTTCTTACAGAAGGTTAGTAAATTTAATTAGTCTTTTCAAGGAATCAACTTTTACTTTTCTAAGTCAATGATTTTTTTCCTTTATCTTTTTTTTTTTTTTACTTTATCTGAACTTGCTATGCTGTTCCTTTTTGGTGAGACAACCTAATGACTAGTGATTCTATTATCAAAAGAAATGTGTATTTACTCATGAAAATACAGAAAAATACTAAATTGTTTACATCTAAATTCAATTTTTTAAAAATGATATTGTTCACTAACATTTTCCTATAGATATCTAGAGGTGGTGGTAGTGGTTGTTGTTGTTGTTCAATAATGGATTTTAAATATTTGGTATGTTTTAATCCACTGCAGTTATTATCTTAATGGAAGCTTAAATCATCTCATATTAAGGGAATAACACTTCACTAGATTTTGCATTGATGACATTTTTTAAAAGTTTATATTCGTTTACCCTGAAATATGTTCGTGTTTTTGGTATACTTCATATCTTCCTACTTTTGCAAGGTTCTAATTGGGGACCATTTTAGCAATGGTCTCTGAGTAATGAGCTCTGTTAATGGATGAATGGATCAACAAAATGTGATTCCCCCTCCCCATCCTGCCCCCCC
>NW_012278688.1:0-2686 GCF_000151885.1 Dipodomys ordii
GCCCCATGACCGGAACCAAAAAAAAAAAATCTATCATTTTGTTCAGCTACTTAAAGATAATTTAAAAAAGGAAAATCACCTGTCTTATCTAGTCTTTGTTACCTTTATCCTCCCTAATGTCTTTTATTTTATTTTATTTTTATTTTTTTGGTCCGGTTGTGGGGCCTGAACTCTGGACCTGAGCACTGTCCCTCAGCTCTTCAGCTCAAGGCTAGTGCCCTAATGTCTTTTAAATTAATTATTTTCCATTTTTATCTTCTATGTTGGATTATTGGCTATAACACTTATTTTAGAAGTTTTAGAAGTTGCTTTAAGATTTATGATATATGTCTTTAATCTATCACATTCTACCTGCCAGTGATTTATCCCACTTCATGCAAGGTTTAAGGAGCTTCCAGGAGTATATTTCCATTTCTTTCCTCTTAAATTTAATGCTTTTTTCATGCATTTATTTTTATTTATTTTATTTTATTGTTGGTCATGGGGCTTGAACTCAGGGCCTAGGTGCTGTCCCTCAGCTCTTCAGCTCAAGGCTAGCGCTCTACCACTTGAGCCACATTGCCACTTCCATTTTTTTTCTGAGTGGTTTATTGGAGATAAGAGTCTCACAGACTTTCCTGCTCAGGCTGGCTTTGAACTGCAGTCCTCAGATCTCAGCCTCCTGAGTAGCTAGGATTATATGCATGAGCCACTAGTTCCCAGCTGCATTTATTTTTATATATGTTATAAAAACCCACAATGATTACTGATTGTTTAGAGAATTAGTTACTATTATGGACATTATTAACAAAGTAATTCTCATATGGTTATTTCCAGCGAGCTTCCTTTTTTTGTCCATCATGGGGCTTGAATTCAGGGCCTGGGTTCTGTCTCTGAGCTCTTTTTGCTCAAGGCTAGAGCTCTATCACTTTGAATCACAGCTCCACTTGGGGTTTTCTGGTGGTTAACTGGAGATGAGTCTCACAAGCCGGGCGCTGGTGGCTCATGCCTGTAATCCTAGCTACTGAGGAGGCTGAGACCTGAGGATCACAGTTCAAAGCCAGCCCAGGCAGAAAAGTCCGTGAGACTCTTATCTCCAATAAAGCACTAGAAAACTGGAAATGGCGTTGTGGCTCAAGCGATAGAGTGCTCACCTTGAGCTGAAGAGCACAGGGATAGCGCCCAAGCCCAGAGTTCAAGCCCATGACCCACCAAAAAAAAAAAAAAAAAAAGTCTCACAGACTTTCCTGACCAGGCTTGGTTTGAATTGCGATTCTAAGTAGCTGGGATTGTAGGCGTAAGCCACTAGTGCAGGCTTCAGCTTTCTCTGTGTAGATTCATATTTCAATCTGACATCTCTTGGCTTCTGCCTGTTAGTCATTCTTTTTTTCTTTGCCAGTCATGGGGCCTGAACTCTGGGCTTGGGCGCTGTCCCTCAGCTCTTCAGCTGAAGGCTAGCACTCTACCACTTGAGCCACAGTGCCACTACTGGCTTTTTCTGCTTATACGGGGCTGAGGAATTGAACCCAGGGCTTCATGTGTGCACTCTACCACTGAGCCACCTTCCCACCCATGTTAATCATTCTTATATTTGCTCATGATGAGCTCTTTCTACTTTTGGATATCTGAGAAACTCAATTTCACCTTCATTTAAAAAATACTTTATTATTAGTGTGAAGGTGTTGTACAGAGGAATTAGGATGACATGAGTCAGGCCATGAGTGTATTTCCTTTTGGACAGTGTCTTCTATTCCCAGACCCTCCCTGCTGTCTGCACACATGAGTTGTATAGTTCATGTTCATTAATGTCCAGTGAGCTCTACTGCTGCACTTTTTCATCCTTTTCCCCTTGAGCTTTGTGCTCCCACACTCTTGAAGATATCCATGTGACTACACCCATACCTAAGGTAAAGAAGACAGAATCATCAAAAATTAAAATCTAAAAAGGAAACAAAGTCTTTTGTTTCCATATTTTAAAGTTCATTTCAGTATGTGTATTATTTTATATAAATATGAAGAGGCACTTAGGCATTGCACCTTTGATACCCTCCCCTTTTGGTCTCACTGTATGTGAGTATCTAGAATCCTGTATAATGTTTCATATCTCAGTGCATTTTAGACCCAACTTCCACATATCAGAGAGAATAAGTGCTGTTTGTCTCTTTGAATTTGGATTAGCTCACTTGAAATGATTTGTTCTAGTTCCATCTCTTTCCTGGCAAATTACATTATTCTTTCTAATGGCCGTATAAAATTCCATTGTATATAGGTACCACATTTTTTGGATCTAGTCATCTATTTTGGGGTATCTGGACTGTTTGCATTGGCTATTGCGAATAGCATGGCAATGAACATAGATATGTAGGTGTCTTTATCATGGCCTTGCTCATGATATTGAGGGTAGATACCCAGGAGTGGTATGACTGGGTTGTAGAGAAGATCCATGTTTAGATTTTTGAGGAACCTCCAGACTGCTTTCCAGAGTGGTTATATTAGTTTACATTCCCACCAGCAGTGCAGTAAGGTTCCTTTTCCCTCATATCCCCAGCATTTTTTGTTCAAGTTCACAATGTTGGCCAGTCTTACTGGGATGAGATGGAATCTGAGTTGCTTTGCATTTCCTTTATGACCAGGGATGATGAGCATTTCTCATGTATTTCTTTGTTATTCTTACCTCTTCTTCTGAGAAGTCTCTCCTCAGCTCCTT
>NW_012278689.1:0-1866 GCF_000151885.1 Dipodomys ordii
GAAGGAAGGAAGGAAGGAAGGAAGGAAGGAAGGAAGGAAGGAAGGAAGGAAGGAAGGAAGAGAAAATATTCACTAGAATCTGGGCACCAGTAGCTCATGCATAAAATCCTAGCAACACAGAAGAGTGAGCTTGGAGGATTAAGGTTTGAACCCAGGCCCTGCAGAAACATCAATGAGATTATTGCCAAAATAGCTAGGCAAATGCTGGGTGGTAGGTATGGCTCAAATAGTAGACCACCAGCCATGAGCAAGAAAGACAAACAAGAACATGAGCCTGGAAGTGAAGCTGTGGCTCAGTGAGAGAACCCTAGTCTTGAGCACAAAAGCTCATGAGTCCTGAGTTCAAACTTATACCTGTGTGTAGGTATTCACTAGATATTAATGTGAATAAAAATAGCAAAATTAGTACATTCAAGAAACTCCCTTTAGAAGGTAACAATATTTATATAATGATGACATGCAGTTAAGGTTTAAAATATTTTAAAATTATATTTGAAAAATTTGGTACATTTGACAAGTAACATTTTAAATTTCTGCCACATTAATGCAATTAAACAATTAAAAGTTATCCACACAAAAAAGTTTTTATTCAGCCAGGAAAGTATGAAAAATAATCTGATTCTTCACGTAATAGTTTAGACTCACTCTAGTAAGATTTTAAAGTCTGAAGTGAGGGCTGGGAAGGTGGCTCAGTGGTAGAGTGCTTGCCTTGCATGCATGAGGCCTTGGGTTCCATTCCTCAGCATCACATACGCAGAAGAAAAAAAAAAGCCAGAAGTGGCGCTGTGGCTCAAGTGGTAGAGTGCTAGCCTTGAGCTGAAGAGCTGAGGGACAGCGCCCAGGCCCAGAGTTCAGGCCCATGACCGGACCCAAAACAAATAAAGTCTGAGGTGAATTTTCTCTTAAAGCCACATATTTATTAAATAGTACCCCCTCTTTGTACTGTGGAAAAGAAAGAAGCTGGCTTTCCTTATAGGAAGGGAAATCTGACAAAATTCACAAAAATAAGAAATCATATTTCTGAAGGGCTAAAGCTGGAGGGTAGAGTTCATAGATGTTACGACTGGCATTTTAAGCTAAAACCTGAGAGACAAGGACAGAAAGAGATTCTATTTGGAGACTCTTTCCCATATTTTCTGTTCCACATTCAGATCCTACCTACAAAAACTATCTTATTATACCGACATCAAATACAGTGAAAGCAGGGGTTATATTGTGGAGGAGGGGCATACAAAGCAACAAAGAAATAATCATATAAATGCATTAGAAACAAATACATGAAAGAAAAAAACATTTAAATACATATCTTAGGATTCATTTTCCTAACATCACCTTATCTGACCTTTTCTGCTTGACTATACTATACTATTTGATGTCGGTATAATTTGTGGAGGGGAAGGGGAAAAACAAGTTGTTTAAATAAGAATACAGGTGGACCTGTTGCAACAATGAGAAGTACAAGTTGTCATGTCGAAAACGAACTTTACAACTTTGGTGGGGGGATGGAGAGGAGGATTGGGTGGGGAGGGGAGGCTTGGAAGGGATGGGAAGGGGAAACAAAGGAGGAGGCTACAATGCTTGATAAGAAATGTACTCATTATCTTGCCCATGTAATTGTAACCCCTCTGTACAGTTTTTTCACAATAAAAAAAACTATCTTATTATCTTCATTTCAAAGATGAGGGAATTCAGGTTTGTACAGATGGGACTCCGTGCCAAAGTTAAGACAACAGATCACAAGAGAAAAAAGGCCAGACATATGTTCTGTCTCTGAAGATAGAGTGAAAAAGGAAGGAAGAAAGGAAGGAAGGGAGGAAGGAAGGAAGGAAGGAAGGAAGGAAGGAAGGAAGGAAGGAAGGAAGGAAG
>NW_012278690.1:0-4295 GCF_000151885.1 Dipodomys ordii
GCACTCTACCACTTGAGCCACAGCGCCACTTCCAGCTTTTTTCCTTTTGCTTATGTGGTGCTGAGGAATCGAACCCAGGGCCTCAGGCATGCAAGACAAGCACTCTACCACTAAGCCACCTTCCCAGCCCTCCAGCATATTTTCTCTGAGTTCCACATGGATTGTCTTCACCAAAACTCACTTTGGAAATTTGTTGCCAATGTGGCAGTGTTTACAGTCTTGGAGTCATTAAGTCATTAGGTCATTAGGAAGAATTAACATTCTTTCCGAGCTAGAAGTGGGAGCTGTGGCTCAAGTAGTAAAGTGCTAGCCGTGAACACAAAGATGCTCAGGGACAATGCCCAGGCCCTGAGATCAAGCCCCAGGACAGGCAAAATAAAACCAAAACCAAAACAAAAAATAGGGAGGATGGGAAGGGATGGGAAGGGGAAATAAAGGAGAAGGCTACAATGCTTGATAAGAAATGTACTCATTATCTTGCCCATGTAATTGTAACCCCTCTGTACAGTATTTTCACAATTAAATAAATAAATAAATAATTTTTTAAGTAAAAAAAAATACATTCTCCCCCTTAGGTTAACTGGAAGACAGGTTGCTGTAAATTGAGGTTGGCTCCTCAGCTCTCTTCTCACATTTCTACCATTTTCCCACTACCTTAATAGAACCTATATAATCTGGTTGTTTAAGCCATTGTGTTCATTGCAATGCCTTATTTTCTTTTCTTCCTTATGTCAATGACTATGAATTTCTTCACTGAGAAGCGAGGTTGTGTCTGATGGAAAATAGCCTTTTAAATGAAGGCACTTACCTTCTCTCCTGCCAGCCATATCTTAGAACAGTCCTTGCTGCCCACATGGCTGAACTGTCTCCTTTCCCCTTCTCTTCAAACAAACCCATGGGTCAGCTTTGGAAGAGAGACAGAGACCCTGGCCACTTCTGGCACTGACACCCCTGGTGGACACAGATGTTATAGAAAACTTGAAACTCCTCACTCAAGATATACTGCTTTCCCACTTGCCTCCATTTCACTCCACTTCCATCTGTCCCCACTTGACTTCACTTTTCTTGCCTGAAAAATGTTGTAAAGGAGGCATGCCATTTTCTCTTGAGCTAGGCTGCTGAAGGAGACTTGGTTTCTCTTCCCAGGTTTGCAGCCCAAATAAGATCTGTTGGTCATCGAGTTCACCTTTTTGCTCTTCTTCTTTTCTTACAGTGTCGCTGGTGATGAAGAATTGATGTGCAATGGACCACAGGCCTGCTTTCCCCTCCTCATCTATCTCAATACTGAAATGCTTCACAGGCTGAGGCATCTACTACCTATATTCTCAAGATTCCCCAAGTCAATACTTTTCCTCCCTCCAGATCTGTTGGCAATTATTAGACCAGCCTCTAGGTAGGCAGATGTAGTATTCCCTTACAAAGTCATTATTTGCCTAGCCAGATGGTACAGGTAGATCTTTATGGCAATGTGTATCTAATGATAAGAAGACTCTATAGACATATGATAATTATAACCTTGTCATGAATCCCCCCCCAATAAATACATAGCTCTTGCTTATAAAGAATTGAAAGAGAGGAAACAATTGGAGATGTTTATAATTTCCCTCCAAAGAACCTCCTACCATCACAGGGGAAAATTAGAATCAACAAAAGTTACAATCATAATCAACAAAACAATAATTGGACAGAGAGCTGATACCAAGGGCTAATATTTTTCTCAGTGTTTTTCCAGTGAAAAATAGACATTTAGATGGGTTGATTTAGCAGAGTTGAAGAGTCTACTGATGTTAGGAAGTGACACAAATGAGAAGAGATCCAGATGGACCCATGGGAGGGGACCTGGAGGTAAGGAACACAGATGGAGAGAGAAGGTTCATAGGCACCACAGGGTTGGGTTGAATCTTCATCCAGGAATCCAGGAGTAGATAATGGACCTATTCCACAGGTGGCAGGGCCTGATTTCTGCTCTCTCCTGCAGGCACATCTGAAACAAACAGGTTAAAAACAGAATGATTATAGAATATTGAAGGAGAAACACCCTGCTAGTTTTAGGAATGAATCCTAAAATAGTTTTCTAAAGTAATTCAGGGGTCCAAAGCTAGAACCTTCTCCTAATGTTCTTTGTGGTATCCTGTTTCCAAAATAAATGGCTGGTCTAAGTTTCACTCATTTAACAAAAAAATAAATAAAAATTAGATTCTGGATCCACTTCATAACCTTAAACCACTAGGATCACCTTATTTTATGAGTCATTAGGAACAATGTGTGTTGTATAATGAATGATTATCTGTTTATAAACCACTGAAGGCTAAGATCCACAAAATTCCAAGAGAGGAAGAGAAATACAGACAAGAAGTCATCTGTGATGTATTAATCATCTGTGTGAACTTGTCCTTGATAAAGAACTAATGAAAAGAGTTTGTGATAGATTAATCATTTGTATTTTGAGATTGTCTCTGATAGAGAACTAATGAAATCAATTTAAATAAATTAAATGATAACTAACAAAAATCATTTAACACATAAGTACAATTTCTGCAACCTTTTTTGCAGAGACAATAATTATCTCAGGCTGGAAATACAAGTGGCTCAGTGGTAGACCACTTTCCCAGCATGCTTAAGCCCTAAGTTTGATACCTGCTACTTCATACACACACACACACACACACACACACACACACACATATATAGTGTGTGTATGTATACATATATATAGTATAATTACAATGAGCCCAATAGCCCATATTATTCAGTTCATTAGCAATTAATTCTTTTTCTTAAGTTGTTTCTATCAGATAATAATAGTGATAAGAAAAGTAACCAATACAATGATGGCAACAATAGTAACCATTTTTAGGCATCCTGTCCTTCCATCCTTACAACAACAAATCAGTGAAGCAGATACACTTTGCTCTAATTTGGATCTTCAATGTCCTCCGTGGCAGACTTCCAGAGGGGTGCTATTGCTGTAGAACCTTTAAGAGATAAAACCTTGGAGATGATCTTCAAGTCATTGTGTGTAGGCCTTCAAAGGATGTAGTCCTTTTCTCTTCTGTTACCCAGAATGAACTGAGCTGTACCAAGAGCTCATGACATGATGTGCTATCTAACCACAGGCCAAAAGAAACGGAGACGACCAATCATGTGCTCAAAGCTCTGGAACCATGAACCCAAGTAAACCTTTTCTATTTATAAGTTCATCTTCAGTACATGTCATAGAACAGAAAGATAACTAACACATATTCCTGACATTATTTTATAAAACTGTGAAAATACAGGTTTTTAGAGACTAAACACCCTTCCCACAGCATAGAGCTGAGACTGAATTCCAGAGTTCCAGTTCTATATCTGACACTAGTAAGGATTATTTTCTCATTATATTCCCAGAATAATATCAATGCTCAAAATTTTTTGATGAATTTACTTTAAGTTAATTGGCCTGGTGTAGACAAATCGCAAGTGGATTCTATATAAATTGTTCTCTTTCTCACTCTGTTTTCTCTCTTTTCTTTTTTACTCTCTAATGTTTGTCTAAGTATATTCATCAAAATAATCTCTATCCACCTATTCCCATCCTCTGTCCATCCATTTGACAATCTCTGTCCTATCTTCCTGCTAATGATACGGTGAGAAGCCACCAATGAGCCAATGGAGATTTGGCTTTTCACATAATGGAAAGGTTTCTGGGGCCAAGCTGAGACCAGGGCACACAGGGAAAATGGTTACCTGTTGGGCAGGCTAATCATTAGGCAAAAAGATGTTCTCCCTGAACAAAGAGAACCAATGCAATAGTCACTGCCATAGAAGACTCCTATGTTCCTTCCATATCAGTGTTATGCTGTACATTGCCACATATTCTTTCCTACATGGCTGGGAGTGTCAGAACTATTATGTTTGTAAAAAAATGAACCAGCAAAGGGATATTGGCTTTTTATCATTGTTGCTAGAAGCACTGTCATTTGAAATTAATTTTTAAAAAAGCATTTTTGTTTTATCTGTACATTACACCATAACCTTCAGCATCCATTTCTGAAGCAATCAATATTACATGTTGAGGTAGCTGAAGAGGAAATGAATACAGATGGAAAGGAAAGTTCCTAGCTCCTGTATTTGGCCCTTTAATTCTTTCTCTCTGCAACATTGCACTATATATTCAGGCTTAAATGTTCTTTACATTGTTCTCTTTTAAAGACCTGTGAAGAGGGCTGGGTAGGTGGCTCAGTGGTAGAGCGCTTGCCTTGCATGCCTGAGGCCCTGGGTTCGATTCCTCAGCACCACATAAGCAAAAAGAAAAA
>NW_012278691.1:0-2117 GCF_000151885.1 Dipodomys ordii
AAAAAGACAAGCATACCCAAAATATTGTATACAAATGCTTCTGACTATGTGCCTTAGATATATATGAAATATAAATACATGTGTGTTTAGACTTAGGTTCCATTTCCAGTATAATCTAATTAATACATAGGGATATGTAAGTACTCCAAAATCGGAAATCACCTGAAATCAGAATCACTTCTCTCAAGCATTTCAGATAAACGGTATTCAACCTATACCATAATGCTTCCTTGTGTTTTAATTTTTGTGATAGCTCAAAAAGAAATATATATGTACATATATGTGCATATTTATTCTCCAGAGTAGACCTTTCCTGTGTCCTTTGACCATTATCTGCAGAATGGGTAGAGATCTGAGTAGTCAGAAGCAATTCCCAGGGCTGATCACTAGGTATTAGATGGGAATTGATTGTTAGGAAAACCTCCTGTGAGACAGGAGGCTTGGTATCTGGCAGCTGTTTGTAAAGTTCTTGGTACATAGGGGTCTCCATTTAGGTCTTCTCTTCCTGTTTCCTCCCTCCCCCATCCTTGTGATTATAAATGATGGGTAGAGCTTTAGCCACTTTTAAATAGTCACTTTTAAAGGCAATACGTTAAAGAGGTAAGGTCACCCTCTTGTCTGGACTGAGGATACTGCGTGGTCCTTTTTGGAGGGGAATAGGAATACCAGTTTTATTGAAATATAAATTCACTTGCCATATAATTCAACCATTTAAAATGCACAGTTTAGTGTCATAGCCGTGTATTTGCAGTACATACATAGTAGTATAACACAACCTCTGTATGAGTCAATTTTAGAGACAGGTACTGGTGGCTCACACCTATAATCCTAGAAACTCAGGAGGCTAAGATCTGAGGATCTTAGTTTGAAGCCATCATGGGCAGGAAAGTCTGTAAGACTCTTGTATCTAATTTACCACCAATAATGCCAGAATAGTAGCTCCAGTGGTAGAGAGTGTCAGCCTTGGACAAAAATCATAGGAACAGTGCCCAGGCCCTGAGTTCAAGCCCTAGGACTGCACACACACACACACACACACACACACACAAAACAGAGTCAATTTAAAACATTTCATCACCCAATAGAAACTTTCAATCATTTATTAGTAACCCTCCATCCCTTTTCCCTCCAATGCTAGGTAGCCACTAGTCTTCTTTCCATATCAATGTATTTTCCTGTTCTCAGTAATTCAGATGAATGTATTCTTTGACTGCCTTCTTTCACTTAGCATGTCTCTAGGTTCATCCATATCCATAATTTATTTTTTATGTTTTAATTTTATTAATTTTTTGTTGTAAACATGTTGTACAGAGGGGTTGCAGTAACATGAGTAGGGTAATGAGTACATTCCATAGCAAGCATTGTTACCTCCTCCTTTATTTTTCCCCTACCATCACTTCCCTCCCCACCTCCCCAACTTCTCCCGCTCCCCATATCCATAATTTATATTCCTATCATGAATCACTTTTTTTATTCCTGACTGTGACTGACTACACCATTTTAAGGATGTATACATTTTGTTTTATCTATTTGGTCTTTTGTTTTTAGCAGCAATGATCCTCTAAAACTTGGCATACAGAATTTTTGTGTATATGTATTTTCTCTGCTCACATTAGTGGGTCATATACTGATTTTGACCTTTAACCTTTGAGAAATTGCCAAACTGTATTCCAAATTGTTTGCATTATTTAACATTCCCACCAGCAATATATAATTTTTTGTTTTTATATCCTCTCATGCACTTACTATTTTCTGCCTTTTTTTGGGGGGGTCCTGTCATGGGCCCTGAACTCTGGGCCTGGGTGCTGTCCCTTAGCTCTTCAGCTCAAGGCTAGTGCTCTACCACTTGAACCACAGCACCACTTCCGGCTTTTTTCTGTTTTGCTTATGTGGTGCTGAGGAATCGAACCCAGGGCCTCATGTGTGCAAGGCAAGCGCTCTACCACTGAGCCACCTTTCCAGCCCCTATTTTCTTCTTTTTAAATTAAATTTATTCTACTAGGTATCAAGTTTTATATTGTTGTGGTTTAGGTTTTCATTCTTCTGATAGCTAATTATATTGTGCTTTTTCTTTTTTGGGGGGGGGTCCGGTCATGGGGCCTGAACTCTGGGCCTGG